>NC_134483.1:36323864-36516364 GCF_040206685.1 Ascaphus truei
GGAGAGAGGGGGGGCAGAAGGGAGAGAGAGGGGCGTCAGAAGGGAGAGAGAGGGGGGAGAAGGGAGAGAGAGGGGGGGAGAAGGGAGAGGGAGGGTGGGTGAAGGGAGAGGGTGGGGGGAGGTATGAGGAGGGGAGGGGGGAGGTATGAGGAGGGGGAGATGTAATGTTTTTTTCTGTATCACAATAAGGAAACAGTTAAGTAAAAGTTGCGCTCTAAAAGATATTTTTTCGTGGTAGGTGCGCTATGGGTTCGGAGGGGGGGGGGGGCTGCTCCTTTCATTTGTCCCGGGCCCCATGATTTCTGTTGGTGGCCCTGTGGGTGATGTGAGGTGCAGGGGGGGAGAGGGTGATGTGAGGTGCAGGGGGGGAGAGGGTGATGGGTGATGTGAGGTGCAGGGGGGAGGGTGATGGGTGATGGGAGGTGCAGGGGGGAAGAGGGTGATGGGTGATGTGAGGTGCAGGGGGGAGGGTGATGGGAGGTGCAGGGGGGTCATTGGAGGTTCAAGGGGTGATTTGAGGTGCATGGGGGTGATTTGAGGTGTATGGGGGGTGATTTGAGGTGCATGGGGGGTGATTTGAGGTACACGGGTGGGTTATTTGAGGTGCATGGGGGGTGATTTGAGGTGCAAGGGGGGTGATTTGATGTGCAAGGGGGGAGAGTGATGTGAGGTGCAAGGGGGGGACAGTGATGTGAGGTGCAATGGGGAGAGTGATGTGAGGTGCAGGGGGGAGAGTGATGTGAGGTACAAGGGGGGACAGTGATGTGAGGTGCAAGGGGGGAGAGTGATGTGAGGTACAAGGGGGGAGAGCGATGTGAGGTGCAAGGGGGGAGAGTGATGTGAGGTACAAGGGGGGAGAGCGATGTGAGGTGCAAGGGGGGAGAGGGATGTGAGGTGCAGGCGGGGTATGATGTGTGTGCTGTGCAAGGGGGTATCGTGTGTTTGATGTGGAGGGGGAGTATTATGTGTGTGGGTGAGGGGGAGAGATGGGGGTATGAAAGATAGATGGGGAGTATCGCAAAGGTTGATAGTGAGGGGTTCTGGGGGAGATATGAGGATGATGAGGGGTGCTGGGGGAGATATGATGATGATGAGGTGCTGGAGGAGGGATGATGATGATGATGATGATGATGGTGATGATGATTTTACCCGTGCGGCCCAATTTTTTTTCCCTTGGAACAGTTCGGCCCTTCTAACTTTACGAGTTGTGCAGGCCTGCTGTAGATGCATGAATTACAGTATATTATATTACCTGGCGGTATTGCTAGATGTTTTTCCTGCACAAACATGGTGTTGTCATCAGCCCATCAAACCTGCAAAACAAGAATAACTATAATAAAGCTTAATAATCCCCCTTTTTCCTGTTTTTAGCTTGCTTAACAAAAGATGAGATTTCTGTGAAACACTCACTCTGTAGTATAAAAGTATAATAATGTACAATATATTTCTATGTGCCCACTACAATTAAAATATATATATATATATATATATATATATATATATATATATATATATATATATATATATATATATATAGAAAGAAGTCACTGTGCATTGCATTTGAAATCCCTCCCTTAGTAAAAAAAAGTGTGTCAATAACATATATGTCTCTGTACAGTATATCTCTAAGTGCCTACTACGATTAAAATGAAAAATTATTTTAAAAAAAATATTACACCTAGTCACCATACTGTAAAGTACTTGCAGAAATAAAGGCGTCAGGGGTTGTGTCTCTGCCACAGGTATATTTCTTCCCACTATGGTTACAATATACAGTATATAAAAAAATATCTCTGCTGTATTAAAAAGGTTGAAAATTGTATTTGTTTTTAGACTTCAATCAACACCTTCTTCTGGCTGTCCATTTGACTGCTTGAATTCTGTAAAATATTTGTGAGAGTATTTACTGTACCCGATTAATAAACAAGAAATAATTAATGTTTAAAGTACAGTTTTCGCATGTGTGGTATATGGAACGCATATGCAGGTTTTTTTAATGTATCCTCTCTCCTCCGGCTCATGCCCCCCCTTCCCCACACGACTCCGGCGTCAGATGACATCGCTGGGTCATGAACGTGTCATCACATGAGCATGCGGCGTCATTTGACGCCGGTTGCCATGGAGACGCGTCACTAGAACTCAAGTTAAGTTAAAAGTTACAGAGGCCTTGCACGACCCCCAGCATTTATTTTAAATGCCTGTGGGGAAGCGCAGTGCCTCTGTAACAGTGGCGCCCCTCCCAGAATATCGACCCCCACTTTGCGCACCCCTGGTATATGGAACTCATATGCGGGTCTTTTAATGTAGGCTTGTGTGTGGTCTATGAAACGCATATGCGATCATTTGGGAATGACAATTCTGTATGTAAACTTGTGCCATTTTATATTTACCTTGATTAGACACCTTGAAAATTAGAGTGTATTGTTGATGCAAGGGGTGCACTGTATTTAGATGTTAGAGTCGATCATGCAGTTGGGATGTAGGTTCATCTTGTTTTCGGAGTTGGTTGCTTCATACTGTTAATGGTGCTGGGACAGGTACTCAGGCGAAGACAGGTACTCAGGTTAGACCAGGTATTCAGGTGGAGGCAGATAGTTGGGATGTAGGTTCATCTTGTTTTCAGACTTGGTTGGTCTGTACTGGTAATTGTATTGTGGCAGGCACTCAGGTTAGAGTTAGGTACTTGGGTGGAAGACGATTGGAGGGACAGGTTTGGGATGATATATTATTAAATCTCTTTCTCCTTCGAATGTTGGCATCATCGAACATACCCATCAATGATGCTTGCAATGCCAGCACCCATCCATCTTGCCAGGATGGGGAGGTGTTCTATTAAAGCAATAATTCGTGCTTACTGTAAGTTATGTCAAATAGAATTGTTCCAACCTTCTTGGTTTGGTGTTTTTTTGTAGTATGGGTACGTCTTAACAATATACTCATAGTTCTCAGATAGAGTTGCACTCTTATCTGTCCCAACTTGAATGGGGCAATATATCATATAGGCATAATTACCGGTCTTGTGGCAAGGAGTAAACGCCCTGTCCCATGCCAGGCAGAGTACAGTACAAAAATTATGAGACAGATTCCGTTAATGCATAGGGTTTTTTTTTTAATAAAGTGTGAAACAGCCAGACACGCACTGAACTGCAACAATACAAATAATAATTCTGTCTGACCACAAATGAGTTCCATGTAACCTCAGTTCGGCGAGGTGCACGGCGAGTCCACGATGAGGTGCACACTTCTGCATGGCTGTTGAACATAAATAATTTATTTATATACTGTACTGTATTAACTAAAGCTACCTTGATTGATTTGGGCAGTGTGGAGCAGGGATTTGGCCTTAGTTTTCCTAAATGAGTCTGCAGTCCCCGTCCCTGTTATCTGATCTCTTCTTATCCCCTGCAATATTAGGAAAGAAATTCAGGCTTTTCTATAATACTTATTCTTTTGTATTTCAATGCAACACTTAGACTGCATTACTACTGTAGAATACTGTACATTTTATACGGGAAATTGCAATCTTTCATTCTAGAAGAGTTGAACACTTGCTGCCCTTTAAATGGTTGCCATGCTAGTCTTGACCACTATTAGTGATTGCTTAGACTCTTCCTCATTTTGTGCATTCATGCTGGAGTGTCAATCTGGCTGCAGATTTCCATACAAATGCATAGTTTCCTCTCCACCCAATATGCAATGTCACAAACAAGATATTGAAACATGGCCACATACTATTAGTCCAACTTTTTTTCTTTAGAAGCAAATGTCTCTGTGACCTATTCATATTTCCTCGGAGTCAAATATCTCATCCAATTTCTTATCTATGTAACTACAGTACTTTAGGACAAGCTCTCAGGCTATGCTCATCCTAAAATATTGCACTTTCTGTTAAATCTGAAATAAAATTCTACCAGTTGAGTTTTTTTTTTGTTTTTACTCTTTTAATGTTAGTATTTTCTTAAGGTAAAATCTGTAAAGTTACAATTGTTATGTTTATCTTTTTTTTTTTACTCAACATTTTTTACAAAATGGGGATATTACATGACACATTTTTTAATTGTACCAATTTCTACATACAATAGAACTGTGCTTACTGCACCTTGCTAGCAAACAGTACAGTATTACCTTTCCTTTGTTGCTATACAGCCTCATAGATTTCTACAGTATCTAAAGTGTATGGAAATACACTACATGAAGGAACCTGCAAGTGTTTGAAAGCTCTGTACACAACAAGGGTATCTCATTAAATGGTGAAAGTGCAGATCAGGGAACAATTACACAGAATCTCCCATTGACTTCAATGGGAGTTTCTGTGTGACAGTGTGTCTTGATCGCCATTTTCGCAGTTTAATGAATAACCCCCTGATTATTTAATCATTTAAAAACTCTCCTCTCTGTCCCTTAAAAAGTTTTGCAACCCACAATTAAAACTATACTTCCTCAGGTCAGTGCAGATACCTTCAACTTTGAACAAAACAGCCTAAATGAAAGAAAGCCAAGAATCAAATATTGTCTGTGATTTTACAACAGGTACGAAAATAGGCAGACAGGTTGGGCCAAGTGGTTCTTATCTTATCAAATTCTATGTTTAATGTTTATATTTAGCCTTTATAGGTAAAACTCTACTCCTTGTTCCACACACCTTTCTGCTAAACCTGAATATCGGTTCAATATGCCGAACATTAAATCATTTCACTCACTCTTAAACATTCTCTATTTTTTTTTAATCTTTACATTTCTCTGCTGGTTTCCCATCAAATTCAGTATCAATTATTAAGTTCTTCTCTGCAGCTGTATTTCTTTCTACTCTATGCCCCTCTACCCCCATGTATGTTATCTCCGTTTTATTCTTTCACCCTCTTCACTTATTTATTTGAGTGGTGCAGCATTTTTTGGCGTTTTGACATTTTTCTCCTGATTCTATCTACCCTCAGTGCATTGCACACCAAGGACTACACCCAGCAAGTGAAGACTCCTGACTAAGTGGATTACACCAGGAGGGGACTTTCATTCATTCAAGCTGTGAGTACTTTTCCATTTACTGTATATTCCTGCTTCCCTCTTTTCCAATGTTTTTTTTTTCAATCCTACCTCCCTTGCATTTAATGATCTCTCCTGCTTGTAACCTTTCTCTCGCGTAGAGATGGGGAAACCAGTGCAAATCCGTTCCCCGAAATTTCCCAGGCTTTTACTGAAAAATCAGTTCCGCTGGGTAAAATCTGCAGACGGATCGTTTCAACTTTAATCCCGACGGATTAGTTCAAATCCCCCTATGTGCTCGGTTATGCGGCTTTGAAATAACCCCTCCCCTTTCACCCCTCTCCCAGCGGGTTTAACATGAATCCATGCCACAGAATGTGTTTATATGTAACCTGTCATCGTATCGTCAAGAAAAAAGTAGAATTAATTAATTCACCGTTGGAAATTCTAATACCCACCAATTCTAATACCCACCAATTCTAATACCCACCAGCGGATTAATCTGTTGTTAAAAAAAATTTGGGCAGAAAAGAGCCTGAGTGTGAGAGACAGATTTTCTTTCTCTTCTATTTTTTTAAAAATATTATTTTCTATAATATTCTTTTATTATTTTAATTAGTTCCAGTTGTGTTATTTTTTTATTTATTTTGAGTTGTGCCAGTGGCAGCCAGGGCAGGAGGAGCTCTCACCGGTCACTGTCACCATGCCCTTTCCCTGACACTGAGAACGGAGGTCAGATTCAACAAGGACAAAAAGGACATAATGTGACAAGATAGAAAAGGATAGAAACATTTGGGGAAAAATGATATTTAATTATAATTATTATTACTTAATTTATTTAATTGTTTGTCACCGATTAAGCCAAAAACAACTCGATGTCCTTCCGAGAGTGAGGCATGAAATCTTGAGTGAGCCTTGAAACATAGAAATGGAGTCACACAGGGGACTGGTCCAGACCAGATTCAACTATGGATGGTTCTTTTTTTGACTGACCACCCCATTGTTTTTGAATAATACGTTAAATGAAGGCCACTTGCGAAAAGGGCAACAGGAGTCACAAGGGTCACCCAGGAGTTTCATGGATCACGGTAGAGTTAGAAAATGCAGAGCTGTGATTGAAAGTAGGAGAGGGATGTAATATGATGAGATAGGGAAGGATAGAAATGTTTGGAAAATATGTTATATATTTATTATTACTTAATTTATTTAATTATTTGTCACTAATTAAGCCAAGAACTCAGTGGGATGCAATTAGCTGATCTGAGAAGAGCAAAACTGTTATCTGCCTGTGTGTTTACACACATCCTGTAACTGTAAGGCAGAGATGTGGACATATAATTTCTGCCAGGACAGTATGGGTAGTGCGTTGGATTCCCAGGAGGGATATGGCGTTTATACTTGTCCTGAATGCAGAGCACAGTTTCAGGTGCATCCTGCACTGCCGAGGAATCTGAAGCTATGTTACATAAATGAAAAATGTCACACTCTTTGGGAGACGCAGATAAATTATGCTGCTGCAATCTCTAGCTATGTATGTTGAGTTCATTTCATACACAGTCAACCTCTGTGACCACCGTTTTTGTTAATTATTAATTAATTAACTCATTCCTATGCGTTGTACCCAAGCGTTATTGAGAGATATTACAGTAACTGTGTTTTAAATTAGGACATATGTACATAAATAATACAAGAAGCCAAGCACTGTGCCAATGCCAATCTAGATGCTATGGCATTAGTGGATGGCCGTCCTGTAATACCTGGTGCCAATTTATCAATTGTCAATTCTGACAGAGATGTCAGGGGCAGGACAGGTGCCACATTGCCTGCACAGCACGGCAATTTGGGTGCTACCAAAAGTCACTTGACTTGAGAGGAAGAACGAGGTGATGATGATGACCACCATGTTGTTATTGGTTTCAGAGTGGAATTTATGCCCACTGAGGCTGCCCTCCATAAACCTTCATTGGTCTCCTCTCTCCGCCTTTTCTCCTTTTCCAACTGTGCCTGGACACATTCAATTAGATTTGCCTTGCAATGAGCCACATTCTTGTCCCAATAGGTCAAAAAGTATTTCATTCTGTTCTTGAATCTAAGGCCTAAAATTGTCGCCTGAAGGTATTTCATACTGACAATATGGGGGGTCATTCACCAGGCATTCAAGCAATTTATCAACCTTTGCCAACATATCATTATTATCATCATTGCCATCATGATTTTAGCCATTATTATGCTGCATAGCAATGAATGTATTTTCGAGGCGGAATATTAGATGGACGCATGGCAGCTTTATCATTGCTCACCAAAACAGGGGCTTCCTCAAAGGACCTCAGCAGCCTGCACATATTTCCCATCATATGCCACAGTGTAGGCTGCAGAAAGAGCCCATCCAGCTGCCAGCTTCCAGCTGCCATTCTCCATGTCAAAATCAATGAGCGCCATGCTCATGGAGGCGCTCAAGTATATAATAGTGGAATTCCAGTGTGTAGGCATCTACATTTTTAGCTGGTGATGAGGCAGCCTGCTTTGCTCCTGCAGCTTAGAGGAACAGGCTGTGTACGATTGACTAAAGTGAGCACGTATTATTTTAGCTACAAGCAAAATTATCTGCACAGTCCGACACAGATTTAGGAAATAAGTGACTGTTAAATTAGGTATGTGGGCAAAACAAGGAATGTATGTCATGTTGGCATGTCTAAATGCTGCAACCAAGTTGGAACTATTATCCCCTGCCACAAACCCAACCTCAAGTGCCCTAGCAGCTAACCACCGTTTTGTGACATTCTATCAGAAGATGTTTGTGCCTTTTCTTCAAAACTCTGCGTAGATAAAGTAGCATGTCTACGGAACATAATGCTGATGCAGATGTTGAATATCTACTTTTTTGTTCCGGAAAAAGGCAGATAACTGCTGCACACCATATATTAAAGAAACATACATATTTACCGGTGTACTTATTTTGAAAGAAGTCCTGCTGGAAATTCAAATCATACAGTAAAACAAGAATAACACAAGGCACTGCGGATTTTCTTAATGCTATTTTATTAGCCAAAAACTTAGCGAAGTTTCTACCAGAGCAGTCTTTTTCAAGACGTGAGTGGCTCACTACTTATTTACTTATATACTTATTTACTTATATACTTATTATTCTTGTTTTACCGTATTTTTTTGTTCCACCACCTTTTGTGGCTTGACAATAGTCACACACCCATATTTTTGTAAAAAATAATCAAGATATTGAGAGAAATTTGATGTTAGAGAATTGATACCTGAGATTAATGACTTCTCAGGAGGATTTTGAAAATACTTTTGAATTTTTGGTTAAAAAAAATAGGTAAATTGGGCTATTTATTATACAAAAAAGTGAATTCGGCTTCATCAAGAATTCCCAAATCTTCCTCCTGTTTTAACAAGATTTCTAATTCTGATAAATAGTGTCTTGTTGGATCACTTTTTAAGAGGGTATACTGTAAGAAGATCTATCATTGAGTATTCTTGATGCCTCCTCCAAATAGTATTCTCTTGCGAGCTTGTTTTATTATCATTTCTTTACCTCCTTCTAATTGTTTTAAGGTTACACTTTCTTTCTTATTGAGATTAGATCTGGACTTATTATCTTTAATTGAAAGTTCATCTAAACCATCTAACAATAAACGATGGAAAGTTTGCAGAAAATTTCTCGTATCATAATAAGGAAAAAATGTTGACTTGTTTTTAAAACGAGTGTGTTTAAAATCTTCTCTCTCTGTTTGAGTGTTAGTTCTAATGTTATATTGCAACTCCAAATTACTTTAAAAAAATGTATTTTCAAGGTTAAATTCCTTAGGAATTTATTAGCGTCAATAAACAATTTAAACGGGTTTGGACTTACGTACTGTAGTAAAGCACACAAGAGTCCCTTTTTTTTTTTGATCTGAGTTAAGTTAATAATTAGTAAATTCAAAAATTCCTTTAGTATCAATTTTAGTGTTTATCTGAATTTGAATTTGGGGGATTTTCTCCCTCCCCTAACTCCTCTTCTACTATACATCTCCATACCCTCGTCTCCTTGAAGGTGATGCACATGGAGTCCTTTGCCTACAACACATGGAGATAAAGTAGCTTGCCCAAGTTCACAAAGAAAAGCAATGCTTTTACAACAAAGCTACTACTACAGCCAAAGGATAAAGGAAATATTTAATGTAGGAGAATGAAAAAAAATAGAGAGACAGTGTTTTTGTTTGGCTTAAACACTTACTAGGCATGTTTAATTTCTGTTCAGTGACTGTCAGTTTCAGTTAAGCTTGTTTGTGCTCCATTGCATCCATTTATCTGTACATGTGCCTGTGGCAAACATACAGTGAATAGTCCACATTGTTTTATTAGTAAGGTAAAAAAATAAAATGACCATGAACTACTGTACAGTGCTGTGTTCATAACCTTGCTGGCTTAAATGTAAAAACAGCCCTTTGAGGGCATCAATATCGTTACCCTAAAATGTCAGAACGAAGCAACAGCGGGCGTGCTGCCTTTTACCCAAGAGGAAAATTAATCTATGCAATAATTTTTTGTGGAGCAGTGTGCATTAATTTATTTGAATGTAGTTACTACTGCACACGTTAAGATATGCTCAATTAACTTTTATTTTTGTTTTACTTAACGTTAAAAAGGCATCGAGAGCCTGTATCAGACCCCTACAGAATACGCTATTAACCAGTCAGCAAGTGAAGGAAACCAAAACAGCTTATTTTTTTCAGCCGAGGGCAGCATCTCTAATTTCCAGTTATTCAAGAAATACTTCCACTGTACAGTCCTACAAACACAGTGTGAATATCCCAACATATTAGACACAATACACCAAACTGATTTGCTGTTTATTTTTGTTTACCGGTGGTAGGAAAGTACATGGGACTGCCCCTGATTGAGCAATAATCAGTGACCGCTTATTTGTGCTAATGTCCTGGGTATAGGTTAAGGGAGTGAAATAGGGAGCAGCTTGTTGATGAAGATGTAATGTTTGTTGTTCAACGTTTTTTGTCTCACACCGGGAACTTCTTCATGATTGTCAGCCCAATAAATTAACTCCCTCAAATGTGTTCCATACCACGAGGTGACATTTTAGCTCCGAAGTAAATAAACATAATGGAACGTAAACGAAAACAAATCCTATTTTCTCGTTACAGAAATATGCTGCAACAGAAAAGTATTTGATTCAAATTAAGATTAAACCTTTAAACCAGCATTTCATTCAAAATTCTAGAGGTTTTCCTAATAAATCAATTTTGTAATATTAGATAATACTTGTTGCATTTTTTTTCACTCTTTATGCCCTTTTTATAATGGTTTGTAGTGTATTAAGCTTCCTCGGGTTGCTATAGCTATTTTTTTAGGAAGCCTCAGCCTCATTTGACATAGGTGGCCATATTGCGTGCCCTGGGAAGCAGGATCTCCGCCGATCGATCAAAGGAGAACGGATTTATTGGAAGTTTGCATAATTGCGTTGGCGGAAATGTGTGGAACGGCTGCATTTATTAAAACAAACATAAGAAACGGGCAGGAGGAAATGCGGCTTTGAAAGGAAACACAAGCTTTATGAACTTAATAAGGAGGGGCTACCATGGATAACCTTGGTCACCCTTTTGTGTTTCTGCTCTAAGAAAGTCATCAGTGACAGTGAGTAAAGACAAGATGCTCGTAGAAAAAAATATTAATAAATCTTTTCCATGAGAAGGATAAAACAAGAAAACTTTTTTTTTTAACACTGTTTGATTTATTGGGTCACTTTGAGTTATAATAGAGACCCCTTGTAGGTTGCAGGGATACATCAACCCCTCATGTCCCATTTACCTGTCCCGTCTTTGCTGAAGCAGGTACCCGGTGGTGAGCCGGGATAACGTTCCCAGGATTAGAGTTTGACCGGAGCAATGTGCTTTAACATACCCGAGAATCTCACTTGATTCCTGGATAGGTTTTTGGGGTATCCTATAACTCTGGACCCCCGATACATAGCCACATTCTGTAAAGACTTTCTCCGACAAACCCACCCTGCAACTTACCGCCTAGAAATCTCCTGGTCCTAGCACCTTGGGAAAGGAACAAACGTAAAACTCTTTATTGTCGCATAATTTACACACAGTCACAGCAATGCATATACGACAGTCAGGTCCATGAGCTGATACTCTAGAACCGCAAAACACGGATCAGGGGTAACCAAGTGGCTTGACCTTTATTAGTGAGCCTGGTTAACCCCTTCACCGTCACAACACACTAACCAATGCATTCCATTTTACTAGTGTATCTGTACTTGTACTCTGTTACTTGTCTCCCCATACGACAAGTAGAAGTTCTTCTGGGTAGGTTCTCCTTTCTGCCAATGTTACAATATGTCTTGATGCATTTTTCCCCTCTTTATTATTATATTTCCTATACTGTAATGTTATTGTAATGTTTGAAAAATGTTTAAAGTACTGTGCATCTTTTTGGAATTATACAAATGAAAAATATTCATACATATTCACATTGTGACATTAAAGTCCATAACCCATAGTTATAATATTAGAGCAGAACATTATTGTTTAAAGTTTTAAAATAATCTAATGTTACTGGGATCACCGGGGGATCCCGACACAAAATCAAATTATAAAAAAGAAGTAGGTTTAAACTGTGTATTGAGTCTTTTTGCACTAAATTGTGCAGTACAGCACTGTATGTTTATCTACATAGCTTCTCTTTGTAGTAACGTTTTTCCTTTTTCCTGCCACCGTACTTTGGAAGCGAACAGTTCATATTAGTAAAATGTCATTATTATCCTCAACTGATTTTCCATTCCTCAAAACATCTATGGGATGAGACTAAAATATTGAACAATACAAATGACTGGCAGTAAGTGTAAGCTCTCTACTACATAACCGTTGAGCTCTTTGTACCACCAGCTATAACTATTTCTAAAAACTAAACTGGCGTATTTGACTATCTTTATTATTATTAGGTGTATCTAGCATGCCTCTTAATGTAATACCCAGTTTTGTTTTATTCTTGGTGTGATTCCCACTGCCACATCCCATGAAGAAAACAACTCTTGCCTACCATGTCTAATACAATGTTTTCATGGAGACTGTACTTGTATAAATAGTATTGCTGGTCAATTGAATCTGATGTTTTTATGTAGCTGGTGGTGTATCTTTCATACAGTAGTACAAAAAAGTTCATAGTACTGTACATTGTGTTTTTTGTTTGATTGAAGTGCTACTGAATTTAACAGTATGTCCCTGTAACATGCACTGGTTCTAAATCCAAACCCTTTGAATGTCACTTGTGGGGTCCCACAAGGCTCTGTTCTGGGGTCCCGACTCTATTCAGTCTTCATTAATTATCGATCTACAGCTTGTACAGGAGTTTCAATGCACATGTATCTGGATGACACAATCTTATACAGTATGCACACAGCCCTAGCCTCTGACCTTGGACACACACTTTTATCTAATTTTCAAGACTTGAATACTGGATTTCCCAAAACTAACTTTTTTTTTTTTTTTTTTTTTTAAATCAGACAAAACTTTAACTATGGTATTTGGGACAAAAGCTAAATATCTAAAGCTATCAACAGAGCTACATATCAGAGCTAACTAACACCATTCTAGCCCCTGTCACTAGTTTTAAGTATCTGTGCATACAGTATGGCTTGACTTCCATTTGACATTTGGGTTGCAAATTGATACTCTGACATTCAAAATATACGTCAAACTCACTTTAGCAGATAATGCACATTCAACAACTCAAAATGCCGCGTTCGCCTACAATGCCCCATCCCAACTCTTGCGTTCTGCTCATGGATGTCTTCTTTCTACCCCCTTTGTATCTAAAGCCCTCTCCCGCCTTAAACCTTTTTCACTGACTGCCCACACCTCTGGAATGCCCTTCCCCTCAGTACCCGACTAGCACCCTCTCTATCCACCTTTAAGACCCACCTTAAGACACACTTGCTTAAAGAAGCATATGAATAGCACTGTAGATATTCTGAAAACATGATACATAATGCTTGGCCCCCTGCAGACGCACTTACCAGAACTCCCTCCTACTGTCTCTGTACATTCTCCCTACCTACCAATTAGACTGTAAGCTCCTCGGGGCAGGGACACCTCTTCCTTAATGTTACTTTAATGTCTAAAGCACTTATTCCCATGATCTGTTATTTATAGTGTAGCCAGGTCCCCCTTGCTGTATTGACCCCCCCTCCTGCTGGTGCGCGAGCCGCGCGTTACTAGAGTTGCGGCCGGTTGCCAGGGACGCGATCGGGCCGGTTGCCGGGGACGCGATCGGGCCGTCGTTAAGGAGGGCCCTGTAAGAGGACTTCAAGTCCCATGAGCCTCTGGAATGGCCCCATGACGCCAGGGAGCCAATAGGGCTGGAGGAGCTCTGTTTGCAAAAAAGAGATACATTTCGTGCGCAGGGGCCACGTTAGCAGTTGGTGACAGGAGCAGCTAGGGGAAGGAGGTAGGGTGCTGGAGTCAGTGACTCCCGGCACTAGGCCAGTACTCCCCTAGGCCCCAGGTAGCCCTGAGTCATCCTAGCGGAGTGTGATAAGGACAGGCCCTAGGTTCGGGACCCTGCCCTATTAGCTCTACGCTAGTTAGAAATCCAGCGGACGCTGTGCCTTCTGCCGCGAGGCTTGGGCTTAAGCCTGGCCTCTAAGAGACTACTAGACTATCTTTGCGGAGGCCCAGTGCGGATTGACTGCGGCCTGTGGATCTCAGCCCTGTTCTCGTCAAGGTACAAACGGCGGGGAGAAGCGGTGATATTATCCACGCCGGAATTCACCCCAACTTCGGAGGACACCCCAGCGATTCCCCCGCGGTATAGCAGTACCCGTGGCTGGAGCCCGGGCAGGTAACTCACCAACTCACGTGCACCAACAAGGCCTATCATCAGACATAGTGGCTGCGCAGTCACACACACACGCTGGTCTATGAGTTGGGAGTGCGAGACTTTGGGTGGGATTCACTGGACTTGGGGGTGGGATCATTGTGTTGGGACGGTAGCGTCCGCCGTGATGCATAAAGTGTGGACACCCTCCGTGGTGTCCGTTAGCGTTAGCATCAGGGAGACGTTGAGTCAGGTTGCCTTTAGAGAGGGACACCTGTTGTTACCGGTTGTAATTGCATGTTTCTAGGCACGTAGTAAAAGATATTCATTCTTATCCAATCAATTGTATGTGGTTATTGGGTATTGTCCTGCGAGGAACCACTCCCCCTCTGGTGGGAGCCATCGCAGTTGGAGGCGCTGCATCATTGTAATTGTATATGCTAGTATATTGCCCCAGGTTCCCCGTGGCGGAAGCTCGGCCCTCCTGTGAGCCAACAGGTAATGCACCACACCTATGGTAACACTGATTGATCTCCGCACCCACAGTATAATCTGCGATTGGGGGGGGGGAAAACCCGTTACATTTGGAGGCGCTGCTGAGATCTTAGACCTGGGGAACCCTATTCAACAAAACTTCCTAAAATGTCACCAATATTTCCGTGCCTGTCGCGCTCAGAAGTATATGAGTGGGCTATGAAGCTGGAAGTGCCACCGCCCCACACGCTTGCGGTGTGCTGCGTTCCTATAGATGTCCCGTCTATAGCTATACGAGTAGCTTTGCGCCAACACTCTCATCTCCGGGGTACAACCTCCCTAGCCGTGGTAGATCAACGTACGGAGACCAAGGGTTATTATTCCGTGTTAGTGGACATCGGGCAAGATGTAAATGCGGACCAAGGGCCATCCAGCGTGTGGTTTGAAGGTCCGGCCGAGTCGAGTTGTACGGTAGTGTACCCCGAGCGGCCCATCAAGTCCGAACCCGGCAGCTCCCGCACGAACTTGGAGGAGGTGGATATGTGTGCCTCGTCTTCTTCCCCTGAGAGTTATTGTGAGTCTACTGTAGGTGCAGCCACCGACCACAGTCCGCCGCTCAGTATTGCACCGGCCCCTACTAGCGGGGGAAATGAGATCCAAATGTTAGTTCAAAGTCTTGCCGAGTTGGGAGGGGTCAGGGCTGAAGCATCGATTCAACAGCAGTATCGTAAAATGCAATCTTTTCAGGCACTAAACCAACACCGGCGGGCGAAGAGGCGTTTGACGCATGGATAGAGTATACTTCACAGGTTGTAGAGGAATGGACGTGCCCTGAGCTAGTCAAATGACAACGCATAATGGAGTGTCTACGGTCACCCGCTTCCATCACCATACGGCTGGCTAAGGATCAACATGCAGATGTCACTGCCCAGAAAATGTTAGAGATGCTTGAGCATGTTTACGGGCGAACTGAAGATGAAGGCCAACTGATGATGAGGTACCTCAACCTTTGCCAGAAGCTGGGGGAGGAGCTGTCTGCCTATCTCCACCGAATTAGGAGTGTCCTATGGGATATGCGGAAACGAGACCAGATTAAGTCCACTCAGGTGGATGAGTATTGCTGGAATCAATTCCGGAAAGGAGCACTTCCGACAACCCTACCGCCATCATAGTTAAATGCTCCCTGATGAGGAACGACCCCCCTTGCTGGGAGGATCTAGTGGATGAAATAAACAAGCATGAGGCATATGGCCGGTTGCATACTCCCGCCAAGGTTAAGGAGCCTGCCACCAGTGACCCGACTAAAGCCGCTGGGGCCAAGGCCAAGAACCCCGCGACTCCAGAAGAGGAGCTCGCCACTAAGGGCTCGGGCCACAAAGCTAGGCCCACTCGCAACTTTCCTTCCCCGTACCATGGCCGTTCTGAATCAAGGGACCTCCTTTGCTACACCTGCGGTAAGAAGGGCCACTTCCCTCGGGCTTGCCCAGAAAGGGAGGACCCCCCTGAGGACAAAACTCCCACTTGACGAAACCCAGCCTGGGCGATGGTATGCCGAGCACAAGCCGCCGGACCTGATGTGGAGACCCCTCAAGAGAACCCCAATGCCCCTGCGGATACCGAGGCAGGGAAGGATGCCCCCAACCGAGAGGCTTACAGCCAAGTAGGCCCTGTAGCCATCGTGCCAGTATTAGTAGAAGGGATCTACGCATCGGCCCTACTGGATACAGGGTCGCAAGTGACCATCATATACCAACCGTTCTATGAACAGCACCTCCGGCACTGTACTCTGAGAACGGCCGATCATGTGACAGTACGAGGGCTAAGCAATGAAGACTACCCTAGCGCTGGGATTGTACAGGTGCAAATGGAAATACTCCAGCTCAACACCGGAAACAGACACCCCATGCAATTAGCGGCCTTGGTATGCCCGGAACCCCAAGGACAGTGCAAGTACCCGATCATTTTAGGCACCAACGCTGATATAGTACAAGCAGTGTTCCGGGCGTACCTGAAAGAGACTAATGAGTTGCCGCTAGCCACCGCCCTACTAGATCCAGTCCTAAGAGAAGAGGGCCAACGGATATATGCCCTGGAGCGACATGGAGACCTATACAATCGTCAGGCCGGACTGACGACCATATTACCAGGGGGAGTACAAAGAATGCCTGTCTGGTGTTGTTACCCTGAACGAGATGGGGATGATCAGCTATTCTCTCTGGAGAGTACCCCGGAAGAAGAGGCCCAGAGAGGATATAAGATACTACCAGAGGTGAGGGAGTGGGCAACTAAGATTCCACGCCGAACCCACGTGTATGTGCAGAATATCTCTCCCTTCCCGATGGAGTTGGATGCCGGTCAGAAGTTGGGTGGCATATATCCGGTCAGCCCTGTAATAGACACACCTGAGGTGAAGGCGGCGGCCGCGGATGAGCGGTTCATCGAGCTGGATTTCAACTTCGGTGATTCGACACTGTCCACCCATTGGAAGGAGCGGCTGGCCACGCAGTTGACTCAACGACGACATGTGTTCTCCACAAGTGAGATGGACGTGGGGTGTAGTCGCAGCGCCCAACATACCATCCGATTGAGTGATACCACCCCATTCCGAGAACGCTCACGCCACCTCGCCCCGCGGGATATAGACGACGTGAAGAACGTCCTTCATGATATGGAAGATGCCGGGATTTTGACGGAGTCTCTGGGCCCCTTCGCGTCCCCCATAGTTGTGGTGCGTAAAAAGAACGGATCCGTACGACTGTGTATCGATTATCGGACATTGAACAATCGTACGATACCGGATCAGTACAACCTTCCGCGCATCGAAGAGATACTGAACGCGCTGAATGGAAGTCAATGGTTCAGCGTGCTCGACCTCCGATCCGGGTACTATCAGGTACCTATGAACGCGGAAGATCAAGAAAAAACAGCTTTCGTCTGCCTCTTGGTCTTCTATCAATTTACTGCATTACAATTCATGAATTTATGCCATCTGGTAGACACGCGAAGCATTGCAGCCTATTAAAGCCTAATCATTATCATTTAACAGATCAGCCACCCGTCAGCCAGGCATGAACCCAGGCTGGGAAGGCAAATGCAACGGGGCTTGTCTGAGGTGAGGAGCGGCGCATTCCAGGTATCTGCCAGGTACATACTGGGTATTTGCTCGAATAAAGTGTGTCGGTGCAGTATCACGCCTGATAAGGTGTTACGGTGGAAGGATCTGGTAGACTACCAAGTACAAGATCCTGTTGTTAGTATAATCCGGAGAGCCATAACAAAGGAGAACCCTGCCCTTCTTAAACGCGTGCCCAAAAACTTGGTGGCCTTGCTCATGCGGGAGTGGGACAAATTCGAAATAGACAATTGTTTACTCTATCGGGTAGTACAGTATCACAACCACCCGGATAGGAGACAACTAGTCCTCCCTAAGAACCTACAATATCTGGTGCTGAAGTCCCTACATGATGATCATGGGCACCTTGGTACAGACAAAACCTTTGGGCTGGTCCGAGATCGTTTTGTTTGGCCTAAGATGCGAGAGGCCGTTGAGCGTCACTGTCGCCGATGTACTAGGTGTATATAGCGAAAAACCCTGCCTACCCGAGCTGCCCCCATGGGTCATCTGCAGAGTTCGGGTCCCATGGACCTCGTGTGTATGGACTTTCTGTGCATTGAGACGGATAGCCGGGGAATATGCAACGTGCTGGTCATCACAGACCACTACACGCGGTATGCTCAAGCTTTCCCTACTAAATACCAGAAAGCCATCACCGTGGCGAAGATATTATGGGAAAAATACTTTGTACATTACGGCCTCCCCAACCGCCTTCACTCTGATCAGGGGCGGGATTTCGAGAGTACATTGATCAGGGAACTGCTCCGAATGCTGAACATTGCCAAATCCCGAACGACCCCGTATCACCCCGAAGGAGATGCTCTACCCGAACATTTTAATCGGACATTACTAGACATGCTCGGAACACTACAGAGTGCTCAGAAATCGGAGTGGAGTCGACATGTAGAGACCTTGGTGCATGCGTATAATTGCACCAGACACGAGTCAACGGGATTCTCCCCATACTTCCTGATGTTTGGGAGAGAAGCGAGATTGCCAGTGGATGTGCGTCTTAGAGTCTCAACGGATGGGATACATAATGCTACCCATTTTAAATATGTGCAACGACTCAAAGACAGCTTGCAGCAGGCGTATCAACAGGCAGAGAAATCCACCGCTAAGATAAATGCTGATAATAAGAGGCGATACGACCATAAGTTCAGATATCGGGAACTTCGGCCAGGAGACGCTGTGTTGCTTCGGAACTTAGGCGTCCCAGGAAAACACAAATTGGCCGATCGCTGGAGAGACGGAATGTATGAAATAGAATCTCAAATGCCTGGCCTCCCGGTCTATCGCATCAAAGACACTGAAGGCCGGGTAAAGGTATGGCACCGAAACCATCTTCTTCCCATTCCCCAAGTGGAAGATGAAGAGACCGAGATACTGGCTACACCGCTCAACGGTGAGCCCGACTTATCAGAACTGGGTCTAGGGACTGTCCATAACGAGACCCATTCTGACACTCCTGAAGATCCTATGGAAGGACCCTCTCAAAGGGACTGCTCCACAGAAAGGGCATCTCCCGGAGGAGCTACGGGTAAGGGGCCCTGTAGGCCAACGCCTACTAAGGTGGCACCAACAGGCCAGCCTTTGGATCCACAGAGCCCGAGCTTTGTGCCTAACAGAGACTATCCAGAGACATTTCTCCCCTCAAGGGAAGAGGCTGAGCCTCAGGACTGTGTGCATTACTCCCCCGAGGGAGTTGCAGAAGAACAGCTCAGACAGAGCCAAAGAGTCAGGTACCCTCCAACTCGCGTAACCTATGATCAAATGGGGGAACCCCATTATGAGGCTCAGGAGTGTTCTCGGAGCAGGATCAAATCTGTGATTGTGATGCTCACGGAATTGTGCAATATTGTATAGAGTCATTCATGTGCTAAGTTATGTTTTCAAATGCATTTTCATTATATAACTGCTATATATAGTTACATTGAGTTGTGTCCCAAGCGAGGACGTTGGGGATATTACCGGGGGGAGGATGTAGCCAGGTCCCCCTTACCGTATTGACCCCCCTCCTGCTGGTGCACGAGCCGCGCGTTACTAGAGTTGCGGCCGATTGCCAGGGACGCGATCGGGCCGGTTGCCGGGGACACGATCGGGCCGTCGTTAAGGCTGCGATCGCGTTGCTGCAGTCCCGTCGGCTCGAGGAGTAGGGCGCCGCCATTGTTAGGGGCGTTGCACATGCGCAAGGGCAGAGAGCACCGGGAGGACTGCAGGGAGCTCGCGCATGCGCAGTGGAGGCCCAGGAATCCCGCGAAGCCCTAGCCTATGAGAGGAGGGCCCTGGAGGAGCTCTGTTTGCAACATAAAGATACATTTCGCGCGCAGGGGCCACGTTAGCAGTTGGTGACAGGAGCAGCTAGGGGAAGGAGGTAGGGTGCTGGAGTCAGTGACTCCCGGCACTAGGCCAGTACTCCCCTAGACCCCAGATAGCCCTGAGTCATCCTAGCGGAGTGTGATAAGGACAGGCCCTAGGTTAGGGACCCTGCCCCATTAGCTCTACGCTAGTTAGGAATCCAGCGGACGCTGTGCCTTCCGCCGCGAGGCTTGGGCTTAAGCCTGGCCTCTAAGAGACTACTAGACTATCTTTGCGGAGGCCCAGTGCGGATTGACTGCGGCCTGTGGATCTCAGCCCGGTTCTCGTCAAGGTACAGACGGCGGGGAGAAGCTGTGATATTATCCACGCCGGAATTCACCCCAACTTCGGAGGACACCCCAGCGATTCCCCCGCGGTATAGCAGTACCCGTGGCTGGAGCCCGGGCAGGTAACTCACCAACTCACGTGCACCAACAAGGCCTATCATCAGACATAGTGGCTGCGCAGTCACACACATATACACACACGCTGGTCTATGAGTTGGGAGTGCGAGACTTTGGGTGAGATTCACAGGACTTGGGGGTGGGATCATTGTGTTGGGACAGTAGCGTCCGCCGTGACGCATAAAGTGTGGACACCCTCCGTGGTGATTGTTAGCGTTAGCATCAGGGAGACGTTGAGTCAGGTTGCCTTTAGAGAGGGACACCTGTTGTTACCGGTTGTAATTGCATGTTTCTAGGCACAGTAGTTAAAGATATTCGTTCTTATCCAATCAATTGTATGTGGTTATTGGGTATTTTCCTGCGAGGAACCACTCCCCCTCTGGTGGGAGCCATCGCAGGTGGAGGCGCTGCATCATTGTAATTGTATATGCTAGTATATTGCCCCAGGTTCCCCGTGGCGGAAGCTCGGCACTCCTGTGAGCCAACAGGTAATGCACCCCACCTATGGTAACACTGATTGTTCTCCGCACCCACAGTATAATCTGCGATTGGGGGGGGGGATACAATAGTATCTGTTATTTATTTGATTACCACATGTATTTCTACTGAGAAGCGCTATGTACATTAATGGCGCTATATAAATAAAGACATTCAATACAATTCAATAACTAGATTGACTGTCCCTTGAGTCAAGACACAAAGTCAATTTTTCCTGTTTTGCCTTCAAATACTTTCTGCGCAAGCTTGAAAACAAGAGGTAACTCTCAATGTATTATTTCCTGGTAATTGTTTTTTGTGCTGAATAAATTTTTCTAAAGAAATCCGAAGTTGCCCTGGATCATTCTACTTTCCCCATTGCTGGATTTTCTAGGCAGTTATCCCTGAACTAGGAGCACCGGTCTTTGCAAGTATCTCATTTGTTTATTGTGGTGTGCAGCTTCTCTTGTTATATTATTTCCTGGTAAAACATTTTTTTCAATCTAAAAATAAAAAATATAATTTAGCAATCACAGTACATTGCACAGATGTGTTATATGTTTATTTCAATTACACTAGCCACCCTCACACCTTCTCAGAAAAAAATGAAATAAAAAAAAGTCTGTCTAGCGTTATTTTTTATATTGGTTTTCTTCGTCACTTTGAAGGTGGCATACAGTAAGTGCAGCATGCACCAACTTATAAAAAAGTAGAAATATACTTCATAAAGAAAAAAAATCCTATTTTTTATGTACTGTAACTGTGTCAGAGCATGCTTACCTCTTGATACATAGAGTCCCATGTGTGGAACTTCATGCCGATTTGGGTACCAGGAGAATCCGGGCTAATCCCGGTCAGAGTAAAACTCTTATTTAGAGTTACCTGCATTTAGGAAAGTCTTGTTTTTGACCCCAGACCCCCAGCAAGTGTGTCTTTTTGACTGTGTTTTGTGTATCATTGTGTGCAAGCGAATTTGTGTGAATAAACTTCAATTTATTTCATTACCTTGTTCTGCTCAGTGAATGATCCCGGTCAGGGATTCTACATTATAAAATTGTTTGTTTGTTCACTGACAATTCAAAGATAACCTGTGGGTAGGCAATGTTAAATTGAAGTATGTGGCGGCTACCAATTACCAACGCAGAAGCAAAGAGAGTAAAAAAAGCCAGGGAAGAATAAATTCAGACAGTAGTCTTTTCTACAAACACATAAATGTACAGAAATATACAAATTAAAGACAGGTACAAAAAAGTTAGTAATTGTGTGGATATTTGGTTGGCATTATTATTATTATTGGTTCATTTTTTAACTTAGTTTTCGCAGTGTATGCTGTGGAAAATTAAATTAATCTGACGTAAATACAACAACACAATAAGATTAATACAATATATTCTAACTGGTCTCTGCTGTGCTGTGTGCTACAGCTACAGTATTGCCAATCTTTGAAGAAATTATTATCGAATAAAATGAAACATCATATTTCTATGCACAAAATAGATTTTGTAAAATGATTCAATTCCCCAAAAGATTTTGTGATATATCTTAATTAATTCTGTCAACAAATGGATTTTGTAATATGCTTTACAAAATCCTCTTAGCAAAAAAAGAAAGAAAAAAAAGAACTTTGCTGCCAAGTTTATTACATAATTTTGGCAACAAACAAGATTTACGGAGATTTCATAATTTGCTCTGTCAACAAAATGGATTTTGTAACATGTCTGGTCTTCAGTAATAAAGATTTAGTCCCAGATCCAGAAAGTTTGTTAACTCTGGTCTCATAATGGGCTGGTTTAAAAATCCTTAATGGACATTATTTACCCTACAGTTAACACATATCTATAACAACTATGGCCAATGTATATCACATAAGCATAGGCTTAAACCCATGTTAATTTAGTACTGTCTTGCGTCAAGTCGTTAACTTCAAATAAAAAACACCCGCACAAATCCACTATTCACACCCTTTATCTACTCCTTCCTGCTGCTGGGGATCTCCCTGAAGCAGACATATACATTTGCTCTCATTCATGCCTCCCTGCCATCTCCTCCCATGCAAATGGTGTCAACCTTTTCATTTAATACTGACTAACCTTAAAACTTGCCCCACAAATCAAGCACCCCAACAGCCTGCACTCATGGATATTGTCCCACACTCAGTCACTCCTACCACCCATTGTGGCCAAGCACTGCCATCTACAGCATTTATTCCCACACCTGTTGTCTCTGTAAATTCATGGATTATGTGGTAAATTGGTGCATCATCGAGTAAGCTCACAGCAAGCATAAATCCATTCAGAATTAATCCAATATCCAGAACAACTGTATTATAACAGAAATGAACACCCCAGGGCAAGGTGGGGACCTAGTGGTGCCCACACAGCTACCACATAAGACAGTCCCTAGTGAGACATCACTAAACCATGTGTATAGTAGATAAACAATCCAGCACTAGAAAGGTAATAACAGAAGGGCTACTGCCCTTTACCTGACTGTGTGTTCCAGATAGGTAGAATTCCTCAGCGTGCAATCCTCAGGAGTGTAGAAGAAAGAAGGAGCATAGCCATCTGCATCCACGGTGCAAAAAAGGAATATGGGCAACTCCAAATTAAATAAAAAATAGAACTTTATTTAATCAGCTTGGCAATGGTGAAGGACAGCGCACCAGTGCATAAATTCCCCTCAAACCTTAGATTGTAAGCTCTTCGGGGCAGGGATTTCCTTTCCTATTGTCTGATTTTGCTGCACTTATTGTATAATTATAATTCCCTGTACTGTATTCTTTGTGAAGTGCTGAGTACACTTTTGGCGCTATATAAACAAAGACATACAATACAATAACATGGGTGTCATTAAGCATGTCTTATCTAAAGGTGGCATTACTTAACTACCTGAAATACCTGCAATATATGATCATTTGAATATACTGTACTTTGCATATTGCTGGATCAAAAGAATAACAAATCTGGCAAGAAAGCAGTAGTTAGAGTCGGCTGGTAGTTTGGCGGGGATCGGTGCTGGGGTAGAGCGCGGGCCACTTACCTTCTCCAGCATCTCTTCCTCCAAGAAAGCCGCAGTGATCATTTTGGGTGCACTCTAGTGGCGGGGCTAGTCCTGATAGTACACTTGCAATAATATGTAAATCACAGTACAGGTATGTTAAAACAATAAATAAAATGTAACATTTGTTATCATACAATTGAAAAAAAAAAGACAAAGATGAAACTAATAACTAATTCAAAAATCTGGTGTGAGGGTGTACAGTATATACAAAATGAGGTTGTTGTTTTTTTGTGTGGTATTAGTCTGAGAGAAGTTGTATTCACATTACTCAATAGGACACACCATGGTAACTGTATAGTAAAATCAAAGGCTATGGCTCAATCTACCAGTTATTGTTTCTTGTTGCTCAGTTTGTTACTTAAATTGCAGTTATTGACGGCAGGGGGTGTCTAATTCAACATTAAGCACTGTTCTTGTTTTTATGTTGACATAGTATAAAAGGTCCTATTAGTAAAAGCTGAATTGCTTGTATTTTTGGATCCCTGCCGGCCCTATTGATTTCCTGTCTACTGCTGCAGGGGTCTAATCAAATCCCACGACCGACGCCCACCGCATCATTTAGTCAGATGCCTATAATGAGTCTTTCAATCCAGATAAGTGTATATTGCAACAGAACTAATTTAAACTAATACAATTGGCGAAGCAGCTCACTATGCATCCTCCAACTGCTACTACAATCCCCCACTGCCTCCAAACACACCCACTCTCTACTTGGCAGTTGGCGCAAATGTGGAAAAGACGTTACATCTCTGGCGCTCTGCACATGTAAATGATGTGATAAAAAGGATATATACAACCAGTGCTGGTGACTGTGTCAGATCCAATGCTGTGCTCCAACTGTTGAATTATCAGACATGGAATGAAAATAAATAAAAATACATAGCGTAATACTATATAGTTAGATAACCTAAAAACATCAAGGACATAAAACAAATGCTGAGATAACAGGTGACTACTATAAAAATGACAAATTTAATAAAACAACACAAAATATGGACATAAGCATACAATTAAAAATGTAAGAATAAATTGGAATAGAACTGGAACTGGTGGATCTGCTGCTGTGGCTGAAAAAAACACTTACCAGAAGTAAGATGGTAACAGGCAATGGATAATCAGAGAGTATCCCCTCTCATCTGTGGCTTGTCAGCTCTCGGCGTCTCTCCTTGGAGTCAGAGGCGTGCTGATCCCCTGCAGCTGCTTCCGGCTGGAGCGCCCCCCCATGTCTAGCGGGGACAGACCCGATCTGCTCGGGAGTGATGAACTGAAAATGCAGATTCGGCAGATGCCGCCCAACGGAGTGCTGGAGTGATGCCAGCAGATTCGCTAGTGTTCCGGTTAGTAGGGAATGAGACCGCAGTCAGCGATGGTATCAGCAGTGAAGCCAGCGGGACCACCCCACGCGTTTCGGAAGACGCAGCTTCACTCCAGCGCTCCGTTGGGCGGCATCTGACGAATCTGCATTTGCAGTTCATCACTCCCGAGCAGATCGGGTCTGTCCCCGCGAGACCAGGGGGGCGCTCCACTCGGAAGCAGCCGCAGAGGATCAGCACGCCTTTCAAATGGTTATGGGCTCACTCCATAGCATCTTCCACTCAGGGGAACTTGCCTGCTTGCAGTTTGGCTGTGACATCTCTAATACAGAGTGCTTTTCCTGGTAATGTACAGGTTAATAAAAGCTTCAGTCAGACAGAACTTTGCAGCTAATATTGACAGATTTACTATAAATCATTCTTCCTGTTATTAAACAGGTTATTAAGAATTTATATTAGCGTTAGGGACCCCTGATATGTGGTCTGCCTTGGCGTTGGCTCAGGGGCTTACAACAATTTTGGCCAAAAATGTCAAACTAAAAGACCATTTACTTATTAGATATTTATCCATATATATTTAGGCACTGTACCGTGTATGAGTCTCACTAGATGTGCTAAAAACTGAGCTTTCTCATTTTTATAGTAGTCACCTGTTATCTCAGCATTTGTTTTGTTGTTTCTTTTGGTTGTTTTATGTGTAACCCATATTCCCCCCCCCCCCCCAGACACAGATGTGTGTGAGGGCTGGTTACATGTGCTTGAGTGGTGCATACCTGCAGGTAACAGGAGGGCCTGAGCTTCCCGCGATGATGTTGGGGACACAGGACCAGGCTTCTGAGGTAGTTGCCTCATTCTTTAGTGGTGGTACAGCGCCTCCATCCTCTATACCTTCCCAGGGATATGGGGTTGAACCCGTATAGAAGAAATGACCCTGGTCCCAGGGTGGATGCTCCAGAATCACACACAGCCTTGAGTATAATCAGCAATGTCTCTTTATTGTCTCTAGCTCGCACACAGCAGCTTTGGCAGCACACAGCAGCAACAACAGCAGCAACAACAACAGCACACCAGGAGATTCCAAGGTGTACCGCCGTTCTCCTCTCCTTTCCTCCAAGAGGTACTCCGACAGGATGTTCTGTGAGGGGCCTCAATACCCCAATGCCCACCTCAGAGGGTATCCTCTGGGTGGGGGTAGATTCTCCCCATCAACCCCTCATCGGGGTGAGGGGCATTGGTCCACCGGAGCTCTGCTCACTCTCCAAATGTATTAGGCCAGAGTTTTCTCTCTCTCTCGCTTGCTCCCAGGACGGAGCTTGATCTACTCCTCTCCTCCAACTCCCAGGACAGACAGACTGTCACTCACAGGAACCGGCTGCTAAATACTGTATAGTCAGCCCCACCCCTCATGATGTTAGCAGAACCTCCCCTCTGTCTCTTGCCGGCAGCAGAGTCAGGGGCCTGCATCTATCACTCAGGGCAGGGCGTGAAGGGGGAAAACCCATGATTACTACTGGCGCCTGCCCTTAACAGGACTTACACAGTAGGAGAAAGATATGTATAGCCCGTGCTGTTTACAGGGGGCTTCATATGTCCTTGGTGTTTTTAGGTTATCTAACTATACAGTATTACACTATGTATTTTTATTTATTTTCATTCCATGTCTGATAATTCAACGATGGGAGCACAGCATTGGATCTGACACAGTCACCAGCACTGGTTGTATATATCCTTTTTATCACATCATTTACATGTGCAGAGCGCCAGAGACATAACATCTTTTCCATATGTTATTCCTTTGACCTGGGGGTCAGAGCTATATCTTAGGCAGCCGCCTTTATTCTTTATATCGTTATAGAATAATAGGCTAGGCCATAATCTCATTCGCCTATATAGTAGCTACACATCTTTTGACATATTAGCGCTACCTTCTTTGTTTTTCAGTTGAGGCAAATGACTACATTTGGGTTAGCATGTGTCGTGAGAGATCTTTGTATGTAAATCTTGATTCCCTTCGTTGGAGCCACAGGGCTATGTAGAGCCTCAGAACATGAGAGAACTAAGCTAGGGAGAAGAGAAAAGAACAAAAAATACAGTGGCGGCCGCCTTTATCCTAGTGCGGCCGTAGCGGCGCAACTCTGATAACCGCGGGCAGATGCAGTATGTTTTTATTTCCGGAATATATTGCGGTATTTTAGCGCTCGTAATATTAGCATTTTATTAGCGCTGTCTGCAGTACTGCAATACCATCTAAAAACTCAGGGGGGCGTTCGCGAGCTGTTGTCTTCAAAGTCTAATACTGTAGCAGTTCAACCTACGTCAGTATACAGTCTGTGTGTGCACGCAGTAATTGTAAATTTGCATATTTATACATGCATGTGCAGTGCTGTATGTCTCATTTGAAAATTGTTGAAACGCATAGGTGTGTACTGTAACAGTATCACATTTTGGCATTTACAGCGCTCTCCCCTCGCTCGCCCCCGCACACACACAGGATAATTTACTGCACTGCAGTATTTCAACTTCTTATCTTATCTACAGTACAGTACACCTCTCCCACACCATTCCTTTGAATGTGTGTCTTTCTGGTTTCAATCACATTCATGCTTGATAGCTGATGATTACTGCGCATGCGTTTGTATCTTCACCACTGCTTGCTTACGAAGTTCAAGAGTGTGACCAAAAAATATATATTTTTTTTTTCTCCTCATTTTTTATTTTTATTTTCTCCACAAGCCTGCCTAAACCATCTTGATATTACGATATTCAATCTGTGCTGTAGCTTTTGACTGCGACACTGTGCGTTTGACTGCACATGGTTGATTTGTGTGCTTTTTATGTATTTGGGGGTGTAGGGATCAAATTATTATGATGACCTGCCTTTTGAAAATGTCATTTCTTTGAACTACAGTACAGCTAATCCTTCATGCAGCTGTACCCTGTACCCCCCTCCCCCACGCACACACACAAGGCTCGCTCAAGGATTTGAACCTCTTATCGACAGACACCTCTTCCGAACCATTCTGTTTCTAAAGCTTGTCATTGTGTTTTTAATTATCCGTCCCTTGCCGAGCATCACCTCTCTGCGCCTGCATGTAATCCTCTTTGGGATGGGAGCTACAGTACATAGCTGATGATTACTGCGCATGCGTTTGTAACTTCACCACTGCTTGCTTGCGAAGTTCAAGAGCGAGTGACCAAAAAAAATATATATATATTTTTCTCCTCATTTTTTATTTTTATTTTCTCCACAAGCCTGCCTAAACCATCTTGATATTACGATATTCAATCTGTGCTGTAGCTTTAGACTGCGACACTGTGCGTTTGACTGCACATGGTTGATTTGTGTGCTTTTTATGTATTTGGGGGTGTAGGGATCAAATTATTATGATGACCTGCCTTTTGAAAATATGCCATTTCTTTGAACTACAGTACAGCTAATCCTTCATGCAGCTGTACGCTGTACCCCTCTCCCCCCCACACACATTGGATTTGAACCTCTTATCAACAGACACCTCTCCAGAACCATTCCGTTTCTAAAGTTTATCATTGTGTTTTTAATCGTCCGTCCCTAGCCGAGCATTACCTCTCTGTGCCTGCGTGCTTACCATTCATTAATTATCCTATTGTTGGCTTTGAGTCACCTCTCTGTAATCCTCTTTGGGAAGGGAGCTAACTGATGATTACTGCGCGTGACTCACCCATCCACCCCCCCAACCCTTTGAGGCTTTGTTTACGGTAACGCTTGGGATAAATAATCCCTTCTCGAATTTGATATGTAAATCTGATTTGCACAGCACTGTGAAATTGAGAGTTAAAAAAACCCATTATCTGATGCATGTTTTTGATGCAGTAAGTTACCACTTTTTGTCATTCTTTCTTTTTCTTTGGTGTAGGGGGAGGGGCAATGATTAAGATTATCATGAATGTAAAGAAATATTTATTTTCTTTTATCAGGAACAAAAAATACAAATATACAAATAATCATGAATAATACAAAATGCAGTCTTTATTCAGTTCTTCTGTCAGTTGAAAATTGAGGGCCGGTGGATAATCATGAATAATGCACATTGATAATATTAATTAATAATATATAATAATATATATATAATAATTTACATTTTTCAGTCTTTATCTTCCTCATTCTGTGTACAGTACAGTAGTTCATTGAGAGAGGGGAGGTTTTGTGTACATCTTGACTGCAGTTTAGATACACTTAACTGTACAAACAATTCACAAATTTTACACATGATACCCCCCCCCCCTCTTCCCCAGTCCATCCTTTTTTTCTGAAAAGACAAGAAAACAAAAAATTAGTGCAGTTATGGGCATACTGTATTATGGCATTGTGTGCTGTAAAGTACTGTCAAACTAGTCTATACTGGTGCTACTGTATACTGTAACTTTATGTTAAATACTTTGCAACCAGATGGCAAGTGCTGCTCTCTCAGGAAAGAAAAAAATTGTGCAGTTAGGTGCATATTATGGCATTGTGCACTGTATAGCTACTCCATATTGGACTACAGTATGCAGTTAGTACTGTCAAACAAGTCTACAGTATACTGGAACAACTGTATAGTGTAACTTCTGTTAAATACTTTGCAACCAGATGGCTAGTGCTGCTCTCTCAGGAAAGGAAAAATCTGTGCCATACTTACCTGTATCATACTGTACTTACAATACTACAGTACAGTACTATACCATACTACCTTCCTGATGCTTTCCCATTACGTGCGATCACAATGGGCAACACAGTCGCAATATGGTCAATATATTTATTGCATCGTTCCACGGTGAGTACATCGTTCAAAAAACTCATTATGCCTTGCGCCAACTCATCCTTTTTTGAGGGTTTCATGACTTTTCAGATATGGTCCTTCAGCTGAGGCCAGACCATTTCGATAGGATTGAAGTCTGGCGATCCGTCATTGGAGGGGGAAAAAAAGGACAATTAGTTAAAGAGCTACAGTACACAGTAAAAACAGTGGGGAAAAAAAGAGACATGGTTACCGCACTTACTCCGCTGGCGTCTTCACCCAGTTGATACCGCGCTCAAGAATATGCGCTGTTGACGCGGTGTGCTTCGAATCGTTGTCCTGGTAGAAACGGTGACCATCTGGGAACTCACGTGTGTTGTATTCCACAATCTCAGGCATAATTTGCTCTTGGAAAAAAGCTTTATTCATGATTCCTATAACAAGAAAAGTGCTCAAAAAACTGCACACTGGTACAGTACAGTGCATAAGGCAAAAGCGTGTGACTTATTTTACCTTCAAAAATGACAATGCATCCTGGTCCATGCCTAGAGATGGCACCCCACACATGCATCTTCAATGGGTGTTTTGGACGCGGCTTCATAGATATGTGACCTTTTTGTGGAATGCAAAGGTGGCAAATCTCTCCAGCGATACAGTAGACTCGTCAGTGAAGATGCAATCCTGGAAAGTTTCTCCACTGTCGATCCATGCCTGGGCCTGGACCACTCTCTTGATCTTGTTAACGTCCCTTATCATAGGGAACGCTCTGTAATGACAAGGAATAATTTTATAGGTACAGTACAGTTTCTTAAACAACACTTTAACCTCCTGTACTGTCCAGTACTAACCTCACACGTCCATATTTCCATCCAATTCTGCATCTCATCTTCTTTATGCTGGTCTCGGATACAGTGAGATTGTGATTTTGCTGCAGAGTGTATTTGACCCTTAAGGCACTCTTCTCATCATTCTCTTCACTTATTTTGTCGACCAGAAGAGTTGTCTCCTTACAATGTACAGAAAAACAACAATCCGGTAAGTTACAGTGCAGTAGGCCACAAGTACAGCACATTATTTACATTAAAAATAGTATAAAATTTGATAGATCTACACAATATATAGTTCTATTAATATGCAGCAATATACACAATAATAGATATACTGTATAATATACTGTAGTTATATAAATATACCGAAATAACTATAAAAATAGATAGATCTACACAATATATAGTTCTATTAATATGCAGCAATATAAACAATAATAAATATACTGTATTATATACTACAGTTATACTGTATAAATATACCGAAATAACTATAAAATTAGATAGATCTACACAATATATAGTTCTATTAATATGCAGCAATATAAACAATAATAGATATACTGTATTATATAGTTATATAAATATACTTACGCGTTAGTTACCGTTGGTGTCCTCGTGCGCTGTTTGGTTTTTCCGTGTGCATGATAGCACACGGTGGTTGATGGCACAACGAGGCCAGAAGCAGCTAACCAGCGTTGGATATCTGCAATTCGGTGTCCGCTCGTGTACATCTCCTTAATTCTCATGCTGAGAGCCTTTGAAATCTTTTTAACAGGCATTGCAACGAGTATAAGGGTGAGTATTGCACGTACATCAACAAAAAGGGTTAATAGCATGACATGTTAGGGACATGTTACCACTCGGCAGGCACAGCAGGATACAGACACCGGTTACTGGACGTCCTCCCTCAGAATGCTGGTATCCGGTTTCGGAGTAAGCAGCTCAGCGTTGGGGAACCTTCCCGCGCCTTCACGGAGCCCTCAGCAGTTATTCTCAAGGGTTGATCACCACGCTTCTTCCGGGTTGGTCCACGCCGGCGTGTGACATCATCCGGCAGCGTCTCTCGGCCGGTTGCGTCTTTTATGTGTCACTGCTTCACGATAGACAGTCGAGCGGCAAAACAAGTCCCGAGCAAGTCCCGCAGTAAAACAAAGTTCGAGTATAAAACCGCAATGGGGATATGACTAAAGAGTGAAGGAACGCGCCCTCTCCTACGCGTTTCATACTCCGTACTTCCGTACTTCGTCGGGGAATCAATTACCGAGTGGTAACATGTCCCTAACATGTCATGCTATTAACCCTTTTTGTTGATGTACGTGCAATACTCACCCTTACACTATAAATAATTATTTTATTATACTACACAATGGTTTTTTTGCGTTGTTCTTTTTTTGTTTCCATGTAGCCTGGTGTTTGAGCCATTCCCACTGACCAGAAGCACAAAACCTCACCCATTAAGGTTGTATTGTATATCTTATTTATAAGTCACTAATTTTATCACAGACCACATATGAGCGCAAGTCTCTTTTTTTATTGCAACGAGTATAAAGAAATACAAACACAAGAATGTATATTCGAAGTTTAGTCGATGTATATTCAATGTGCAGTGAATCCACAAAATGGATGGTGTATTTATACGTTAATGACTCACATTAGAGTACGCCCACTTTCAACACCTGTACCTCGTCACCATGCATAAAAGGTTACACACTTTGCATAGCCTCCCACTCGATGATCTGTATCTGAACTTGCCATTGTCCAGATACTGCATTGTGCCATCTGCTACCATGGATCAACCCCGATTCTACAGATGCAAGAAGCCACTCGCCTCTGCCGTGCCGGTCACACAGAAAAAGCGAAAGGCGGCAGCCGTTTCCAAGCCAAGGCCAAAGCGACAGGCTAAGGCTAATAAAGAAAACCTTCTGCTGACCCCAAAGGCTATGGGTTTTAATACACATAAGCCTTATTATATCAAGAAGAAATTCGGTGATGTACACTCAAGGCAAAACAAATGGCAGCCAACCCATCGAACCCGCAGGCCACTTCCTCGATTACGCTTCGACGTCTCTGCCACTGCTCTCCCTGAAATGTACAGTCCATCTTCTCCACTACTCGTCCACGACGCTGCCGCCGCTCTCCCGGAAACCCACAGCCCATCTTCTCATCTGCTCTTCGATGACGCTGCAGCTGGTGTCCCTGAAATCCACGGGTCACTTTCTCCATTACGCTTACACGACTCTGCCGCTTCTCTCCCGGAAATCCACAGGTCGCTTTCTCCATCCCTCTTCGACGATGCTGCCGCTTCTCTCCCGGAAATCCACAGGTCACCTCCTCCATCCTTCTTCGACGACGCTGCCGGTTCTCTCCAGGGAACCCCCATCTCATCCTCCGTAGCACCCATCCACTCAGATGTCCATAGCACGCCATGCACAAGAACCAGCTCATTAGACCGCATGCTGAATGGGTTAAGTGTGGATATCCCCGGGAACTCGACTATGCTGGTAAAGTTAGATCTGCTTTTAGAGACATAGATACTGTCTGAAAACAACAGCATACTGTTTCAGGTTTTCTATGAAGCTCTCAGTTATTCTATCCTAATCAATAACAACGGCCACTAAACTATTGACTCTGGTACGTGGTTTTTTAAATCCGATTCAGCAATGTGCAGGCATAGTTACACAAAGCGATATTATCCATCGAAATCCCTCCATTTGCCGTTTTCCGCATGAGATGACAAAGTTTTCTTTTCTGAGGAAAATAAAAGTACAAGTTTTACTGTAATGGTCAGTCAGTCCTCCTAAAGAAGTTCCCACAGTCAATCCCACCAATAATTTTCTCGGGGGCGTCTCCTGTTCACATGAGCATGCGCCTACTGTTGATGTTATGCACACCAATACCCTCCAATAACATCAGGATCAATACGAAAAAAATATACTGGACACCTAACAAGCTCCTATTGAACCCCCAAAATAACCACAACATATATATAAGCATATGAATGTCACAGAGGAGTGCTACTGAGCATGGCAATATATATTTAAAACCAGAGACAGCACATAAAACACAGACAAAGCTCAGTTATAGCACATCCAGTGAAAATCATACACGGTACAGTGCCTAAATATATATGTATAAATATCTATTAAGTAAAATGGTCTTTTAGTTTGACATTTTTGGCCAAAATTGTTATAAGCCCCTGAGCCAACGTCACGGCAGACCACATATCAGGGGTCCCTAACGCTAATATAAATTCTTAATAACCTGTGTAATAACAGGAAGAATGATTTATAGTAAATCTGTCAATATTAGTTGCAAAGTTCTAAGTCTGATTGAAGCCTTTATTAACCTGTACATTACCAGGAAAGGCACTCTGTATTAGAGATGTCACAACCATCCTGCAAGCAAACAAGTTCCCCTGTGTGGAAGATGCTATGGAGTGAGCCCTTAACCATTTAAATGTGGGAGGGGGTGATCTTAAATTAAGTAGGAGGTTGCCAACCTCCAATCAGCCAGGATTAGCTGAAACACAATTGTAAAATATACTGGACACCTAACAAGCTCCTATTGAACCCCCAAAATAACCACAACATATATATAAGCATATGAATGTCACAGAGGAGTGCTACTGGATATGCTATAACTGAGCTTTGTCTGTGTTTTATGTGCTGTCTCTGGTTTTAAATATATATTGCCATGCTCAGTAGCACTCCTCTGTGACATTCATATGCTTATATATATGTTGTGGTTATTTTGGGGGTTCAACAGGAGCTTGTTAGGTGTCCAGTATATTTTACAATTGTGTTTCAGCTAGTCCTGGCTGATTGGAGGTTGGCAACCTCCTACTTAATTTAAGCTCACCCCCTCCCACATTTAAATGGTTAAGGGCTCACTCCATAGCATCTTCCACACAGGGGAACTTGTTTGCTTGCAGGATGGTTGTGACATCTCTAATACAGAGTGCCTTTCCTGGTAATGTACAGGTTAATAAAGGCTTCAATCAGACTTAGAACTTTGCAACTAATATTGACAGATTTACTATAAATCATTCTTCCTGTTATTACACAGGTTATTAAGAATTTATATTAGCGTTAGGGACCCCTGAATTGTGGTCTGCCGTGACGTTGGCTCAGGGGCTTATAACAATTTTGGCCAAAAATGTCAAACTAAAAGACCATTTTACTTAATAGATATTTATACATATATATTTAGGCACTGTACCGTGTATGATTTTCACTGGATGTGCTATAACTGAGCTTTGTCTGTGTTTTATGTGCTGTCTCTGGTTTTAAATCAATACGAAAAAAACATGGATCGATACATAACTTTTTCCTTATTGCACGCTTCCACACATGAGCATCTGGTGAAAATTTGTAAAAGTCATAGTTTCGATAAAATACTGATAAATTTGACCAACTGTTGCCATCTTATCAACTGTTGCATTGATCGCGGCCCATATTATATAAGCGTACGTTCTGTCGTGTTTTTGGAACATGGACTGCAGTTGTGCACTCATCTCGGAACTCTCAGGACAATAGAACACCCGACACTGCGCATTTAGTTTTAATATGAAAAGCCTAAATTGATACATTATTGTAACTTCTTCAGTCCCAAGGCCAATTTACAATGGATCACTGTGGTATTCTTTTAAACACCTGCAAGTCGACACATTACTAAAGCGCATGCGCATTACAATTCATAAATATCTGCCATCTAGCAGATACGCGAAGAATTGCAACCAATTAAATCCGAACCATTATCAATAAACACATCAACCGCGCATCAACTGCGGGTGTGAATGCAACATGATTGCGGTATGAATGCGGTCAGAATGCGGCATGAACGTGGTGAAGTGTGGTGAAGTGCGTGGCATTCGGAAAAAATCCTGAAAAAATTCAGAGATGTTGGAGAATAAAAGGGGCTGCGGCTGTATCATCTTTAATAATGAACAGTGCTTTTCTCTATGCACTCTCAAAAGTAGAGTCCCTAGATCTTATCTATACGCGGATTAGACTGGATGGCAGTGGAAAATCTTCACTGTTAGGATACTGGTACTTCACGCGTTCACCTTGCGATGACATATTTTGCCTCCAAGCGCTGCATCCTTTGTGCCTCTCAGAAATTCTGCCTCCTCATCAAAGCATTCCATCCTATGCGTTTCACCAATTGGCTTTCTCAGGGGTGATGATGTGGGCTGCCATAATCTTTCCCTTAAGTACCCCCCATTCATAAATTACACAGATGTAAACTAGCACATTTGGCACAAAAAATGGGTATGATCTATGAACAGAACCTATGCTCCAATAAACTTTATTATTATCAATATATGAAAGTCATATATAAAAATATAATTGAAACAATACCAATTGATAATGACATAAAAATAGAAAAGGAAGAAGTGACAGTAGACAAAAAATATGTACAAAATAGCTAGACAATAGCTAAGAAAGTAAGACAATATGGAATTATGTAAATAAGTGACTAGCTGCTAAGGGAATAAAATATATTGAGAACACAAGACATATCACACCGCTCACTCATAGATATTAAACCATTTTTAAAGAATATTATTTTCAAGTGTCTATTAATAACACAAGTGAGTGCTACCAATGTACAGAGGTTAATAGTATTAACAATTAAATGAACACGTGACACAGTCACAAGAACATTCACAGAAGTACATTTTTGGTGCACATCACAATGACAAATTTTAATTTTTAGTGAATAAATATAGAGAAAAACCAAGATGAAAAAAATAAAAAATGATAATAAAATATTATTAAAACACGTAGTGCTGATGTTACTGATCCAAACCAACAACAATTATAGATGTGACTTCACAAGAACTGCTAGGTGTTGATACTTCAATGTGCCAATCACAGTATGAACCTCCTGCTAGATATACATAAATCAAGTTCTAAGCCTCTCAATTAATGTGAAGTTACTGATGCTATACAGGCATACCCCGCATTAACGTACGCAATGGGACCGGAGCATGTATGTAAAGTGAAAATGTACTCAAAGTGAAACACTACCTTTTCCCCACTTATCGATGCATGTACTGTACTGCAATCGCCATATACGTGCATAACTGATGTAAATAACGCATTTGTTCCAGGCTCTATAGTCTCCCCGCTTGCGCTCAGCTTTGGTACAGGTAGGAAGCCGGTATTGCTGTCCAGGACGTGCTGTTTGCCTATTGGGCAATATGTACTTACTCGCGAGTGTACTTAAAGTGAGTGTCCTTAAACCGGGGTATGCCTGTATATAAATGAAAGAGCGTCATCGCACATATATTGCATGTGCCATGAAAAAGCGTTGGCATTGCAAGCTGTGCACCACAGACAAAAGAGCAGTCCGTTTGGACAATGTGTTAATCCGAAAGGTCGGGTTGCACAGTTAGTGAAGGGAATTCCCTCAGCAGCTAAACTATCATATAAAAGCTACTTGCTCACAAATAGCACCGCTCCAACATCGCTGTCAACTTGTACGCGTTTCTCTCCAGGCGGAGCTTCGTCAGGGGCAGGTGGTGTGGTGACATCACATCACGTAGAGCAGCTGATCACACAACAACCGGTCACAGCAGGAGTGTCTGAGCAGCGTTGTGCACCGCTACGGAGCAGAGTTCAATCGGCTATTTAGCTAAGTATCAAGTAGTGACTTGTGGATAATTTATTGAGTGTTGGGTTGGCAGTTGTAAATAAGTTCAATACATGGTCTGTCACTAGGTACAGGGACTCCCAGTACAAGTTGACAGCGATGTTGGAGCTGTGCTATTTGTGAGCAAGTAGCTTTTATATGATAGTTTAGCTGCTGAGGGAATTCCCTTCACTAACTGTGCAACCCGACCTTTCGGATTAACACATTGTCCAAACGGACTGCTCTTTTGTCTGTGGTGCACAGCTTGCAATGCCAACGCTTTTTCATGGCACATGCAATATATGTGCGATGACGCTCTTTCATTTATATATAGCATCAGTAACTTCACATTAATTGAGAGGCTTAGAACTTGATTCATGTTTATCTAGGAGGTATAGGAGGTTCATACTGTGATTGGCACATTGAAGTATCAACACCTAGCAGTTCTTGTGAAGTCACATCTATTATTGTTGTTGGTTTGCATCAGTAACATCAGCACTACGTGTTTTAATAATATTTTATTATCATTTTTTATTTTTTTCACCTTGTTTTTTCACTATATTTATTCACTAAAAATTAAAAATTGTCATTGTGATGTGCACCAAAAATGTACTTCTGTGAATGTTCTTGTGACTGTGTCACGTGTTCATTTAATTGTTAATAATAAAATATATTGATAATAATGCAAACTAATAAACAATGCACATAGTCTATGAATAATACCTATATACTGTATATAACAATCAAAAAATATATTAATGATACAATTATTTGCTAATTGTAAGGAATCGTTGAGTACATCCCCCGCGGTGTACTCACTCCTTACCTGCCGTCCCGCGCAGCATACAGCACGCGCACGTCCACGGAAGGACTTTAACAACTTCACGGAGCCTGGGTCCACCCCCCCAGTTACGGCACGCGTCTGCACCGCTCTCCAGCTGCGTGTCAACATTCTCTAACTACCCAGTCACTCCCACCTGTCTCCTGCAACACTTAACCTATCCCTGCCTCGGCTGAGGACGCACCTCTGCTCCACCTCTTTGTCTCATTGGTCATCCTTCCAATATATGCTCAGCTGTGGCACTGGCACTTTGGCTGAGCATAGTTCCTGGTAGTGTGGTTCTCCCATTTCCTGGTTCCTAGCCTTGCCTTGTCTCGTGTTCCATTGCCTTGCTTTTCAGATTGATCTACTGTGTACCGACCCAGCTTTAACCTTGGACACCGCACCTCTGGCTTACCTGACCTTCCGCATCTCTCCAACCCTGACCACGGCACTCAGACTCCTACGATCCTTACCGGCTCCTACCCCTGACCTCGGAACGTATCAAGACCATTTTCACCTCTCCAATCCCAACCCGTCTAACTCTACCATCCATTCTCCAGACATGCCCCCGTGGCTGTGGGTGGCGTTTCTACCCATTCCCACCTCAGTACCGGGGTCCCGCCTTGTTTGTGGTGAGCACAGCGTTATACTAATGTATACATTTGTATAAACATATAAAAATGTGTATAAAAACATATAAACATATACATCAAAATGCACCAACTAACCAATAGGTGTATAGACTATATACGATTTTGTATGGAGTCTCATAGAAACACAAAATAACAGTAACATTATTAGAAACATACAATTAATATTGAAAGGAAATAAAGAGATAGATATACAGCTCAACCCCGTTATAACATGATCCGTTACAACGCGGATCCGCTTATAGCGCGATGCAAGCGTGGCTCCCAATTTTGGTATTTATGAATACTTTACAACACAATTATTGGTATATTAAATACTCTATTGTACAATGCATACAAATGTACATTACTTGTAACACAATCCACTTATAACGCAATGTGATTCTTTGGACCCCCAGCACAGGGTTATAAGGGGGTTGAGCTGTACTTGTATAGAACGTGTAAAGGTGGAATTACGTGAGCAGGGCACAAAGACTGATATCTAAATTAAGGCCATGTGGAGATAAAGATTTTATTTTTATATATTGCTGGGACACCCTCAATATTTTATTTCCTCCTCTTCAATCTGGATTCACTTTTTCTATACCCAGAAATGTTAGACATGATGGGTATTGATTGTGTGCTTCTCTGAAATAGTTAGACACGCTACGTTGAACAAGACCTTTTTGGATATCTAATATATTCTGCTAGTCTAACTTTCAATTTTCTGGTATTGTTTCCCACGTATTGCTTGTCACAGGGGCACTCTAATAGATATATAATAAGCTCACTATTACATGTGATTTGCTCATTAATCTCACATTTGTTTTCCTTTCATATGAGCAAGTTTTACATGTCATACAGTTTAAACAGTTAAAAACAACATTTGGTTTATCTTGTGACCAGTTTGTCTCTTTTGAAACAGGTTTTCTGTTCTTTAAGATGCAATTTCATAATAAACAATTTACCATCTTTTAATCAAACGTATCTTTTGTTTTGTTTACTCTTTAAATAAGTGGGATATCGCTCAATAAGGTACGTTCACATGCAATGGACATTAGTGAATCACCCCCCAAAATGCTGCAACTTCATAGGAAGCTGCAACCCGGCACCCCTTAAAGATAGTAGCACCTTTCTTTCTTTTACCACTTTTCTTTAATTTCCCTAAACATCTTCTACAGTATATCACAGAATTACTTATTTAAGATTTAATTTATTTGAGAATATTAGTTTTAATAATAAAACAGTTAATGATGACTTGTTCCTGTAGCGCACTTTCCCCCACCCCCTGGGAGATGTGTGGCTACGGTGTGTGTGTGTAGGGTGCAATACCTGTGACTCATAGGAAGCCTGAGCCTCTGCTGCTGGGAGCCTGGGGTGTACCTGGATCGATGCTCGGCAGCGCCTTCACCTGTACGAAATTCTGCTATGTGGAATACCCTTGTTACAGGACACATAAGAAATACACACGTTGTATAAGATAACGGTTTACTATGTACACAATTAGATATATGGTACCAGCCCTACCATTTTGGCCACCCACTGCCGTACCCTCCAACACTCTGTTCCCTTCCATAGATTCACAGTCCACAAAGTACTGAGGGGCCCTTGGGCACCCAACCACCCTGGTGTCAACAATGTCACCCCACCCCACAGTGTGAGACAGCGCTGCCCTACTAAAGTGTAGAGTTGGTGCACATGATGAGGTGGTATCACACCCGGGTTCGCTGATGTCGCAATGATGGGATCCACAGATCCTTGGATGTATCCACGAAGCCTCCGCCTCTACGTTGGGTGGGTCCCGCGTGGATGCTGCCACCATGCGTAATGTCTCTGATAGCAGATGGTTGGTCTAGTCCCAGACCACATGAGGCAAGGTCAGCCGCTCCTGCCTGTGTCCCTCACACTGAAGCTATAGGGCAGTGTCCCTATCTCTGGGCCTGTCCCTGCAGCAGCCACAAACTGAGGAGAGTCGGGGCTAGCGGGGGCCTAAGGGGGTCTCTATTCTAGTGCAGGTGACATAGACACCTGCACACGCACACCCTACCCATGTCCTGTCCCAGCTCCAACTGCCTGGAGTGCTCTAGCGCGCAAAATATAAATTTTTGAGCAGGGGGATCCTCGCAGCCCTATTGGCTGGTTCGCAGCATGTGATCAACATACCCGGGGGCTGCTGGGAACTGTAGTTCCCCTCAGAACCTGCTCCTGTAATGGCCACCGCCGCTCTGTCTGGTTCCACTGCGCATGCGCAAGCTATGCTAAAGGCTGCCGGACTTAGGAACCTAACTGCACATGCGCGTGCGGACTGAACATGGTGGCACCCTGCACACGGAAGCCGCCGGGAGTCTCCGGTGACCGGATCGCTGCTCCAGCCCCCACCTCACTACTGGTGCTCGCCGGGTGCACACGCACCCCTCCACCTGCAGCCGCGTGCCCATGGAGGTAAGGAGACCCAGGGGGGCACTACTATACATATAGTTATCATGATACTTTTTTTTTATATCATTCTAGTGGGGAACTCCTTGTTATTGCTCATCCCTGAGAGTAGCTATTTAAAAAGTACAGGTCGGCTGCAAATTGATCCTCCCTTCCTTGGATGAACAGGTATATTTTGAAGGATGGTTTTTTGAGTCCTGTAATCAACCACCCTGAACTAAGGGTGGGAGGAGTAACTGGTTCCTCGAATCCAGACGTTTGGGGCATTTATGGTTCAGTTTTATCTAGACCATGACTTTGATGTAGGGACCCACATTTGAGGCAGAAATACACCCAAACTTTGTTTCTGTATCAGATTATATTCAGGCGCAGTACCCTTCTCTCATCTTTTACAATTTGATTCCCCCTTGTTTTTTAGGGGAGGGGGTCAGAACTCAGTAGTTGTTAGACCCTTGGGTCCCTACTGTTAGGCACCAATGACAATGGGCAGAGGGTGGATCCCGATGTGTCAGAGTTGTTGAAGGACAGAATTGACAAACACAGTACAATCGATGAGGCAGAAGCGAAGGTCAAGCAGGCTGAGATCAGGGCAGCAGCAGTCAGGGAAATGTAGTCACCCAGGCCAGAATCAGGGAAAGGACAGTATGAGGTTTTGAAAAATCCGTCCCGGGTTTTCTGAGTCCGGACTGGGATTTTGCTTTAGCTCGCCCTCTGTGGCAGGATCCTCCATTTTTGCTCCTGGCGGCTTCCTTTAAAAGGACAGCCCTGTAAGCAGGAAGTTGCAGAGCAAACTTTCAGTTCATGCTGAGTACATGCAATGCACTTACCTTTTGTCTTCCTCGTTACCAGAACCGGCTATGCACCTCGACCACCCCAGTCTTCACAGTAAATGTATGTACCCCTGTCTTCCACCTGCCTTGACCTCTGCATTCTCACCGACTATGCAACTCTTCTGCCAGCCTGATCTTTGGCTTATGACTCACTACTCTATCAGGACTCTGTCCCTCGGCTGAGATCGGTTCTTTCATACGCCTACCTCAGCCCTGCAGGTCCATTTCTGTAAATGAGTGCTCACCACAAACTAGGCTTGACTGTGAGGCTGAGGTGGGGATAGATATACAACACCAACCTAGAGCCACGTGTGCACGTCTGAGGTAAGGATAGTCAGGGGTACTTGCCGAGGTCGGGGTTGGAGACGTGTGGAATGTTGCAGGTACTTAGCCGTTGTCAGGATTGGAGAGATCTGGATCTTCGTGGTACTTTGTCGAAGTCAGGATTTGAGAGGTGCGGATCGTCGTTGGTAGCCAGGGTCAGGAGATTAGAAGAGCGGAGTCCAAAAGAGTAGCCGAGGTCAGGAACAAAGGAGCTGGGAAACAGAGTACAAGACAAGACTGTGGAGGCAAGGGTAGCAGTGAACACTTTGAACAAACAAAGGTTTATGCACAGCTGAATTGCCAGTGTGGCAGCTGAGCATATAAGGCCTCGTCCAGGATGAAGGGAAGAGCAGAGCGAGCTGGCGCTCATGCACAGTGACGTCACGTGCATGTAAGCAGGAGATCAATCTTGTCCTGCTAGAAGAAATTTGCGAGTGGGGGGGGGGTGTGTCAGTGGGATGGTGGTGGGGTGTGTGAGTGGGACGGGGGGCGTGTTAGTGGAACGCAGGGGGAGGACATCTATTGCAGTAACATATATATATATATATCCATATATATACAGTATATAAATATACTGTATGCTCATTTGCATGTCTTAGGTCTGCAACCCCGCCTTTCACCATTATCACCCAGCACACAGCACTTCCACTGCAGCAAGGGATTCTGGGAAATGACATGCAAATGAGCACACAGTGCCACTTTTTGCTTCGAAAACCATTTTATACATGGTTCCCTATAGGCTTAAGCTTGCTGCATGGTCACAGCTTTGAGCACAGTCTGGGTTAAGATGCATACCCAGAAAACCCACCCACAGACAGCTGTTTCGACCTTAATGGGTCTCATCAGTGTGGGGTTGGTTAACTATATATATTCCCTCTCTCCCCCTCCCTTCCCTCTGTTTCTCTCCCCCTGCTCTCTCCCCCCCTGCTTTCTCCCTGCCCCCCTCTCTCCTCCCTCCCCCTCTCTCTCCCCCATCTCTCTCTCTCCCCCCGCGCTCTCTCTGTCCCCCTCCTTCCGCGCTCTCTCCCTCCCCCTCTCTCCCCCATCTCTCTCTCTCCCCTCGCGCTCTCTCTCTCCCCCCCTCCCCCCGCGCTCTCTTCCTCCCCCACCCTCCCACTCTCTCTCCCCAACCCTTCCCCTCTCTCCCCCTCTCTCTCCTGACCCTCCCCCCTCTCTCTTCCTGACCCCCCCTTTACCCCCCTTCCCTCCTCTCTCTCCCCCCTTCCCTCCCCTCTCTCTCTCCCCTTCCCTCCTCTCTCTCCCCCTTCTCTCCTTTACCCTCTCTCTCCCCCATCCCCCCTCACTCCGTTTGCCCCCACCACTCAGTTTGCTCCCTCCCACCACTTCGTTTTACCCCCCCACAACTTCGTTTTATCCCCTCCCATTCACATCTCTCCGTTTCAGTTTTGTGTCTCCCCCCCCCATTTCGTGTCGCTACAGAATGATTTGCTGCCCACGGAGACCTCGGCGGAGCAGGTGCGCAGGACCGCACCCCCCCAACACCCACACCCCCCCTCACACCGACCCACCCTCGCACAGATCCCTCCCTCGCACCGATCCCCCCCTTCATCTGATTGTATATCAATGGGAAAGCAGCGTTCCTGTGGGGGCTTCCCGCTCTGCAGCAGTGTATATATATTATGGTTGTTCAGGCAATGTATATATAGTATGTTTGTGCAGGCAATGTATATACAGTATGTTTGTGTCTGAATAGCATGCAGTGAGACACTGATCCTGGTAAAAAGTGCCCCCCGCATCAGTGGCCCCAATGAAGTTGACATAAATGGGGATTTGGGGCTAAAAACGAACTGAACATTTTTAAGCTTTTTCGTGTGTGTGTGTGTCCCGTTTCGTGTGTCCCCCCCCATTTTGTGTGTCCCCCCCCCCCGTTTCGTGTGTGTCCCCCCCCGTTTTATGTCCCCCCCCCCAGTTTTGTGTCAGAGGACAGCAACCAAGACAATGCAATGCAATACAAGCTCCCAATGCTTGTATTGCATTGGTTTTGCTTGCTGTCCTCTGATTGGGTACATTTGGTCATGTGCTCAAATGTCAGAGCGGCAGAGTCAAAATTTGGAAACTCCTGAAACTGAGCTCCGACTGCAGCTCATGGGCACGCGCAGGGGGGGCGATCACGCAGGCCACAAACATTGTTGCAATGTGTCTCATCGTGGCCAGAGTGATCGCCCGCACCAGCTCAGCACCACCCTGGACGCAGCCTAAAGGAGACAGACACCAATGAGGGAGAAGCAGAGTGGTGGCGCGTCAGTAGTGCCTGCTATGATTGGCAGTTCCGGTGCAGGAGACAGGTGTGGGAAAGGTCCATGATGATGGGGAGTGACGCGGTGCTGGCGCGCAGTGACCACGTGCTGCGTGTGCGCGCTGCATGCCAATGACGTCACCGCGTGGGCGCAATCTGGAGGCGGGACCAGATGGCTGTGTATTTACCTTTGCGTGGGATGTGCATGCGCCCCTAGGATTGAGGCTGAAGCCAGGTGGAGGAAGGGATTACGGAAGGAGAGGAGGGCCCGATCACGGGTTGGGGTAAGTGCTGGGTGCGCCGACCGCGTTGCGGATCACAGATCCTGACAATTTCCTACTTGAGACGAGCATCGTTACAGAGAGTACTCAATTGCAGAAGTACCGGAGCTCGCACGGGTTCAAGTACCCATATGTTCCGGAGCCCATGATGAGAGAGATTTAGGAGAGCCGGGAGAGATGGCTAGTAGAAGCCGTTACGGCCTATGTTATGAAACACAGTAGGAGCACCTTCCATCATGCAGAAGCACGGGTGGCCTATTTAGTCAGAGTATGGATGGTAGGCAGATCAGTGTATATGGATATGGTGGAGTACATTTCAGAACAAAACCCAAAATGAGCGCTCTCCATTACAGTCACTAATGAGTCAGGGATGTTAATAAGAAAACCTGATCCACAGCACTACTATTGATAAAAAGGTTCTCCATGTTGGGAGGAACCTATGTTTCAGTATGGCAGCCATATCGTGGATCTGTATTCAAATAAAACTGTAATGTACTGTATTCACAGACAAGGTATACAGTATCATGCATAATAATGTGATATCAGTTATGTGAAATGTTCTCGTTATGTTCTCGTTATGTTCAGGTTACATTCTAGGATGGTACCCAAAAATGTAGGACCCAAGCGGGGTCTTTGGGATTCCACCAGAGGGAGAGTGTAGCTAGGTCACCTGATGGCTACTATTATGCCCTTGGGCTGGCAGTAAAACCTGGTACAATCAGGTTGCCAGTAGTTGATATGGGGGTTTCCTCCTGCCTTGGGAGCTGCAGGCTTGATGACAGCAGGTGGTGGTGACATCAGGCCTGGGCATGATCAATCATAAGCTAGACCTGGTGCCCTCCTCCTGGCTGTACATAAGGGCAGTACCAACCCAAATTCAGGGGTGTTCCTTCCCCCACTGAAGAAGGCAGGTCACACAACTGTGAGCCTGAGATTGGGGCCTTCCCTAGTACTCTTCCCTGTGGGGGAGAGTGTGTGGACCATACCTCTGCCTCTGATAGGGAGGTGGGGAAGAGCTAGGACGGCTGCGGATGCCATTGGCCTGTAGTGGCGGTCCGGGGACCATCCTTCAGTGAGAGCTGAGAGTACTGCATCGGGCAGAAGCCTGCCGTGTAATTGTGCTGTACAAAAGACAAAAAAACATTAGGTGCTTGTGTATATCATTTATTATTATGCATTTTTGGCCTTCATGCTTTTTATTAGGGTGACCATTGACTGCTACAGTATAGTGGCTTATCATCCCCATATTATATGGGTATGATGTACCACTATGCCAATCAATGGGTACAGGGTGGGTATAGTGGTCTCGGGGTGGGTGGTTGGGCCTCCTGGGTGGGTAGCAAGGGAGGGGGTGTTAACCCCATAATTACTATACCAGTTATTAACCGCTAAGGTGATCAAGGGGTTAGGGGCCATTAGATCTATTTTTTTCATGTATTCTTGCTGGTATCTTAGGACAAGTATGCTGATGAAGACGCCCTTCATGATGGCAGCCATAAGTAGAACAGTTTATTTATAGTTGTCCCGGGGTGGGTGGTTAGGCCTCCCGGGTGGGTAGCGGGGGAGGGTATGTTAACCCCTTAATTACTATAGCAGTTATTAACCGCTAAGGTGATTAATGGGTTAGGGCTATTAGATTGTATTTTTTCATGTATTTTTGCTTGCATCAGAGGACATGACCCTGCAGTATGCTGACGAGGAGGCCCTTCATGATTGCAGGGGTAAGTAGAAAGGTTTATTTACTTTATTTATGCTGGCCGGATAATGATTTATTTTATAATGGGCAAATGCACTATTATCCATATCTGGATAATAGTTATTTTGCCCATAACTGTACTGTATGTGTTGGGGGTGGGGGGGGGGGGGGCGGGGGGAGGGGGAAAGGTGTATTTATTGCACATTTTTTTGGCCACAGGATTGGTACCACAGGCCAGCGAGGACCCTCGGACACCACCTGAGGGCCCCCAGACACCATTGGACACCACCTGAGGACCCTTGGACACCCACGGGACCACCAGAGGGTCCCAGACACCTGTGGGGACAACCCGAGGGCCACCAAATACCTGTGGGGACCACCTCAGGCCCCCGGACACCCGTGGGGACCACCTGAGGACCCCCGGGTACCCACGGGGATCACCTGAGGACCCCTGTACACCCATGGGCTCTGGTATCAATCATGTGGGGGTAGAAGAGGTGGGTATTAGTGTTGTTGTGTTTTTTTTTTCAACTTGTGTTTTATTATTTTTTAAGGGAAGGGGAAGGGAGAGGGAAAGGGGGTACAGAAAATAAAGAGGGGAGGGTAGGTGGGGAGGGTATATGGGGAACATCCACAGCGGCCTCCACGCAGAGAGCCGACAGTCACTTATATAAACGCACACTTCCTTTATCACAGGTATACATACAGTTTAGGCAATTTAGTTAGTGTAGATAATAGTCATCTCAAGGCACATAATCTAAGTCAAGTTTGGATTTTGCCATATATATGTCGCCCACGGGTCCCAAGTTGTCAGAAAACTGTTGAATTTGTCATGAATTAAACTAGTTAGCCTTTCCATAGTCATGACATGGTTTATTTTTTGTATTACTGTTGTGATAGGTGGGGAGTCATTCTGTTTCCAGTGTTTTGCTATCATTGCCTTAGCTGCCGACAGGATCTGTATCGCCAAATGGTCTACTTTCCTATCTAGGCCCTCTATAGGTTTTAATAAGAGCACAGTTTCCATGTCCCAGGTCAGATCCAACCCTAACACCCCTTTTATGAGTCTTCTGATCCTCCACCAGAAGAGAATAATCTTGGGGCATGACCACCATATATGTTTAAACGTGCCCAATTGTCCACAGTTTCGCCAGCACATAGGGGTGGTTAATGGGAAAAAGAGTGAAGGCGCACAGGTGTATAGTACCACCTGTGGAGAATTGTGTTGTTGTGTTTTTAATGTTTATTGTGGGTAGCAGCTGTTTTTATATAAAATATAATGCTAGTGTAGATGAGCAGGGGGTGTCTGGAGCAGAACTGCATTGATTTGAAGTTCGGGGACCCCTGCTTCCTGAGATACAGGCCCCCTTTATGGGGTGCCAGTATCTTCTATGCATTTAAATGTCCCGCGTCACGTGATAGTGGGAATAAAATGCGTAGGAGATACCAGCACCCCATAACGGGGCCTGTATCTCAGGAAGCAGGGGGTCCCCAGACCTGAAATCAATGTGGTTTTGTTCTGGAGACCCCCTGCTCATCTACACTTGTATTAAATTTTATATTAAAAAAATTGATCACTTTAGAGATTTGCGCAGGGAGAGGCAGCAATCTCTGTGCAGCTCTCTCTGCAGCTAAAAGAAATCACTGGGTAAGGCCTTTTGGTGACAGGCGATCATCACGTCGCCGGCTACTCGCCGTTTTGCGAATTTTGCAATCACAGGTAATCGAGGCTTTCTGAATACCATTATAGCCAGTGCTTGACAAATCACCCAAAAATCTACGCGCCGAACCAAAAAATCTATTCGCCACATAGTCCCGCCCCCAACCTCGCCCCTAGTCCCGCCCCCAACCTCGCCCCTAGTCCCGCCCCCAACCTCGCCCCTAGTCCCGCTTTAAAATAAAATATATAAATAAAATAAATTTAATAAATTCCTAGTAAGAACAACATTCGTTTTTGACATAAGTTTATTTATGGTATTACATTATACTACAATTAGTCCTTTGTTACGTGTGTGTGTGTGTGTGTGTGTGTCAGATCTAGAAATAAAAGCCAGATGTGAATGACTAGTTTCCTGAACCCCTTAACCAGTGTCTGGACATCCCCGCTTCACAATATCTAAAGTAGCAATCCCGCCTGGGAACTTACCTGATCCGCAGTCCCTCAATGTCCAGCTACCCTCATTCCCGTAATGTTATACATTGGAGGGGAGGCGTTCCCTACCTGTCTTCTGGGTTAGGGGGGATTCCGATGTCTTCCGTGTGAAGCTTGAGTCAGATCTGGAAGAAAGCAGTATAGATTATTTCGGTGTAGTATAGGGCAGTTAAGATATACAGGGAAAATAAGATATCCAGATCCAGAGTGTGAGACAGACAGAGAGTGTGGGTGAGAGACATAGAGAGAGGGTGAGAGAGAGAGGGTGAGAGAGAGAGAGAGAGGGTGAGAGAGAGAGTCAGAGAGAGTCAGAGAGAGCGAGAGGGTCAGAGAGAGAGAGAGAGGGTGTCAAAGACAAAGAGAGAGTCAGAGAGAAAGAGAGGGTCAGAGACAGAGACAGAGAGAGGGGGTCAAAGACAGAGAGAGAGGTTCAGAGACAGAGAGAGAGAGAGAGAGGGTCAGAGACAGAGAGAGAGAGAGAGAGAGAGAGAGAGAGAGAGAGAGGGTCAGAAACAGAGAGAGAGGGTCAGAGACAGAGAGAGTGTCAGAGACAAAGAGAGAGAGGTCAGAGAGAGAGAGGGTCAGAGACAGAGAGAGAGAGGGTCAGAGACAGACAGAGAGAGAGGGTCAGAGACAGAGAGAGAGACAGAGAGAGAGAGAGACAGAGAGAGACAGAAAGAGAGAGACAGAGAGGGTGAGAGACACAGAGAGAGGGTGAGAGACACAGAGAGAGGGTGAGAAACACAGAGAGAGGGAGAGAGACAGAGAGAGAGGGCGAGAGACAGAGAGAGGGCGAGAGACAGAGAGAGAGGGCGAGAGACAGAGAGAGAGGGCGAGAGACACAGAGACAGAGGGCGGGAGACAGAGAGACAGAGACAGGTTGAGAGACAGAGGATGAGAGACAGAGGGTGAGAGACAGCGGGTTAGAGGGGGGGTGATTGGGTGGGTGGGGTGACGGGGTGATTGGGTGGGGTGATGGGGTGATTGGGTGTGGGGGTGGGGTGATGGGGTGACTGACGGGGTGACGTGGTGATTGGGTGGGGTGACACTTCTGGTATCCTACACACACACGCACACAAACGCACACACTCTCCCATGCACACACACTCCCATGCGCGCACACACACTCTCTCTCTCATACATACACGCACACACACAAACACACACACACCCATGCACACACTCTCTCTCTCTCACACACACACATGACAGGGGGAAGAAGAGAGGAAAGGCCGCGCGACCGAGCACCACCCCCACTGCCCCGCTCAACCCCCCCTCCCCCCCTCATGACCATCTCCCGCCCCGCGCGGGCAGCCACGGGGACCGGGGGAAGCGGAGACCAAGGGAGTAAGGGGGGAACACCCTCGCTACCATCTCCCACCCCGCACGGGCAGCCGGGGGGAAGCGGGAACCGGGGGCTAAGGGAGAACAACCCCGCAACCATCTTCCGCCCCACGCGGGCAGCAGCGGCGATCAGGGGGAAGCAAGGACCGGGGGGAAGCGGGGAGTAAGGGGGAACACCACCGCCCCACGCGGGAAGCCAGGTGAAGCGGGGACCGGGGAGAGAAGGGGGAACACCCCCGCTTTCATCTCCCGCCCCACGCGGGAAGCCGAGGGAAGCGGGGACCGGGGAGAGAAGGGGGGACCACTGAGAGAAGGGGGGAACAGCCCTGCTTCCATCACCTGCCCCGCGCGGGCAGCCGGGGGGAAGCAGGGACCGGGGAGAGAAGGGGGGAACACCACTGCTACCACCAGTCAGCCACGGGGACCGGGGGCAGGAGACGGGGGACTGCGCGAGCAGCAGCAGCATTCCCATTACTTACCCCTGCAGAGAAGGAAGGGCTCCATTCCGCGTCATGCCCTATTGGCCAATCAGCTAGGGGGATTTAAAACATTTTTTTTTTAGAGCAGGGGATTTTTTTTTTAGAGCAGGGTAAAAGTAACTGGCCACCGGCCAATTTCCGTTCGCACCTGGTGAGTGGGCGACCGGGTTTGTCGAGCACTGATTATAGCAACGCTTAAAAAACAGGCGAATGAAATGGCCCGGGGTTTTTTATGAACGCTTATAGCATGGGCCCCTTAATATATCAAACACCTACATCACCGGAACAGAGCATTAGATTTAAAATATAAAACAGCACGGAAAAGAAAAGAAGAGATCTCTTAAAGTAACTAAAATAATAAATACCAATCAACCTGGAGTGCTGCTTTAATACCACTCATTCTAATCTGTGCATCATGTAACTCTCCCCTAACTCTTCCTATAAATGAGTTATTCAGTATTAGGTGATACCTTTTTTATTTGGACTAACAATTTATGTCATATGACAAGCTTTCGAGAGTTCTCTCTTCTTCAGGTCTGCAATACTGATTTGCAAAGGAATCTATGGCTAAAACAGTGTAAGGGAGAGCAAAGGAGCAAATAAAAACGGTATCACCTAATACTGAAGAACTCATTTATTCTGCATTATCGCAACTGGACTAATACTGCTATTTCCATTTTATTCTTCCTATAAACTTATTTTGAATATGCACTTATTTATGTACAGATGCAGCGGCCGTTATTGAAACACTTCACGCGGTGTATACCTCGGAAGACCCACGTCATGGCGCGGGATTTCTTCCAACCGTACCGCCTTTAAACGCGAGTGCAGGCGAGGGCAGAAAACTGCATTTTAGTGTTCTGGTTTTTAAACACCTGAAATTGACACACTAGCACAGTACTGTACACATTACAATTCATTCATTTCATTGCATTTAATTGCACACAATCCATGAAATTCAAACTAACCACGATAAACACGTGTGCCTGGGGCGATTGGCGGCGTTAATGTGGAGTACAGCAGTGCACACGAAACGGCGCCGTGATTTGTTCGAATAACGGCCGCTGCATCTGTATCAACTTATTTTACAATCCCAGTGTCTCCCAGCAAAAAGATTTGAGAGAGAAATCAGGGAAAAGTTACACAGTGTACAATACTTGTTAGGTGTCAAAGTACACATAAAGATTCTTCCAGGAGTATGCAACGCATATCATTTGGAATCCGAATGGGAACAAGGTCACTTGTAGCTATATTAGAGTATTTCAATATCAACACCTCTGTTGTTTGTAAAACATTTTTTTTTTTCAAACTTTTTTATTAGGCAGGTTGAATAATTTACATACATTTAAATGCAACAGTCGCCTAATACAAGGTATAATATAGGGTATTAAAGATAGAAAAGAGCTTCGCCAGAGGAGGCGAGGCCTCAGGCCCACATAGCGGACCGACAAAGGTGATGCTAGAAAGAGAGGGGGGGAGAGGGGAGAGTGAAGGAGGGGGGAGAGAAGGGGGGGAAGGAGGGGAGGGGTCCCCCTCCCAGTTGCCGGAACTCGTACACTTGGAATGGGGGCCTTCTTTTTTGACTAAGGCCTGGTGGGGTGATTTTTATGTGGTCAGTGGGTAAGCCAGGGCTCCCAGATTTTATAGAAGCCTTCTGTTGAGCGCTTAAGGAAAGCAGTCAGTCTCTACATAAGCATCACTTCATTCAGCCTTTTTTTTACCATTTGTAAGGAGGGGGCGACACCTTCTTCCAGGAGGACGTGACCGCACATCTCGCCGCAGTGAGAATGAAGGATATCAATTTCCTATATGGTCGGTCAATTTCCTCTATTGGCCTGGCCAGTAGGAAGGTCAGCGGATCAATGGGTATTGTGAGGTTGGTTACCTATTCTATTAAAGTTTGCACATTGAGCCAATATTTCTGCATTCTTGGACATGTCCACCAAATGAGGGAGGGGGGTGAAGGAGGGAGGGGAGGAGGGAGGGGGTGAGGAGGGGGGGGGAGGAGGGAGATGGGAAGGAGGGGGTTTATATTTGTACTTGGGGGGGTATGGAAAAGAGGCATACTTTGTTCTGTAATCTTTTGTGCATACTGCGGGTACATATTACAGTTAACAGTCTTAAGCAATATCTTACGTCTTATAACAGTTAGAATGGCAGAAGCAGCAACAACACTGCACAGGATTGTTCTTCGGGGGGGAGGGAGGAGGGAGGGGAGGAAGAGGAGGGAGGGGAGGAGGAGGGAGGGGAGGAGGAGGGGAGGGAGAAGGGGGGGAGGAGGGGGGGAGTGAGGAGGGGGGAGGGAGGAGGGGGGGGGATGGAGGAGGAGGAGGGGGGAGGGGGGCAAACAGCAGGATGTTGACTGTTTAACTGTCTAGCTGGTTAACTGGTGATTCCTAAGCTACTTTTAACAAACTTATGTACACACATGCTTTTGATTTGTATTTGACATCGCTGTTATTTCCTAACATCTTATGTTATACAATCCCTATATTGGTCATTAACCTGGGGGGGGTATGGGGAGAGGGACGCTACAAGGGTGTAGGGGACGACGACGCAGTGCGGGTGTAGGGGCGTGGGGCGCAGGGGGGGCACACGCGGGGAGGGTTGCGGAGGGGAGGGGGAATCTAGGGTATAACAGAAGATATTCCTCAACAGTTTTAAACTAATAAGCAACAAGTGTGCCGGGATCAGTGTTGTGAGGCGGCAGGCTAGAGCCTTCACCTGCTGATCGCAATCAGTCAGTGGGGAGCAGGGGGTTATGGTTCTCATATCTCCTCACTCACGGTCAAGGTACCTCTCCCTCCCGCCCCCCCCGACCCCCAACACAGACCGTTCGCTGCTCGGCCGGAGCTTCTTCCAAGTTTTGCAATTTATGGTATCCCCGTGACTGCAGGCAGTATCCTGGGAGCTAGAGAAAGAGCAGGCCCCCTGCCCGGGCATTTCTCACTGTCGGGACCGGGTGAGTTGAGGGGCCTTGAAGTGCCTGCTTCCTCGGCGTCTGCGGCTATTCTTCTCCCTTCTGTTCTTGCGTGGGTTCACTTGGGATGGCTCCGGGGACGTCGCGGTCAGTGAGGCTTCTTCAGGGTGGTCCGGTCGGGGGTCCATCTCTCGGCTCGTTCCTGAACTTCTCGCGGGAATTGGGAAGCGGGGCAAAACGGAGGTAGTCGCTTTGGGGATTACTTAGTTCCTGGGTGTGGTAATCACTTGCGGCTAGCCGTGGCTTGGTTAGGGGCTTCTTCAGATGTACGGCTCCTGGGGTCTGTGCTTTCTTCGTTCCAGGAGGTCGGAGGGGACAGGCCAAGTGCACGGGCGAAATGATACATTTCCACAGGACGTCTTAAGGTGAGAAATTTACCACTTTTATTGCCGATTAATTTGAAAGGAAATCCACAGCGGTACTTGACTCCCTCCACACGGAGGAGGGAAGTCAGGGGTTGGAGCTCACGGTGGCGGGCCATTGTGATCTTGGACAGATCATTGAATATCTGTAGGGCTCGTTCTCAAATTGTATGTAGTCCTTCTCGCGGCAGGCTCCTATGATTTTCTCCTTCATGGAGTAGCTGTGTAGGCGGATTATTACATCCCGCCTGCGGCGGGGGTCATCCGACTTAGGTCCTAGGGCACGATGAGCCCGATCGATCTCTGTGTCTCTTTCATCCAGGTCTCCAAAGATTGAATTAAAGAGTTTCTTGAGGTATGGGCGTAGGAGGTCAGGGGGGACCGACTCAGGGATGTTTCGGATTCTCAGGTTCTGTCGTCGGCCCCTGTTTTCCTGATCTTCCAGCCCGTCTGTCAGGTAGGAGACTTCTTCTCCCAGCCGGATGATTTCTTCCTCTGTCTCCAATTGGTGGTGTAAGGCCTCTTTCAGCCTCGTTTCTAGTTTGGAGGTTCTCTCCATGAGGCCCGTAATCTTCTGCTTCAGCTCTGTAACCGCATTTCTGAGGTCTGCTTGCAGGGAGGCATGGAGTTTGTCATGCATGGAGGCGAAAAGCTCCTCCATATATTCACGGGTGATTCCTCTTTCTGGCTCTGGGCTCTCCTTTGATCGGCCACTTTTGGTTCCTGGAGCTGCAGGACCGTCTTGCCATCTTGGCTTTCTTCAGCTGTCTCCATACTTCTCTGGGACGGAGTGAAATATTTCGTGACCCCTTGGGTTTGTTGCTGTCTTTTTGCTCTGTTGGCCATTGCTGGTCGTTTGGCTGCCCTAAGTAGGCTTTGGGGGGGAAAACAGACCGTGGGAAAAGTGCTAATTATGTGTTTATATGAGAGGGTCCGTGGAGCTCTCTCCTCACGCAGCCATACCGGGTGACGTCACCGGAAGTCCCCCGTTTGTAAAACATTTTTAATGGGCTAAAAAAGTTTCACCTTGGCAAGCCCTCAGGACAGCTAACCTCTCTTCAACAAGTCAGATATAATGAGCAAATACTGAAGGTCAAATATGATGATTTTTGTTGTGAATACATCTTGTACACCATAAAACTGTATTAGTAGATCAAAACCAAATGGGCTGCAGTGCTTAAAAGCGATGAAACTTTGTAGCTTTGTTATTTGTAAAGAAGTATTTCCATTCCAGAAGAATGTAACACAGCTTTGTAAAACATCCAGTATACATATTTATAATGAATTTAACTGTAGGTGCCTTATACATTAAGGGCTACATAAAAAGTAAGTAAGAAGTAGAAAACAAGATTTTTATTTTCAAACCAGGAGACTATTATTCTGCCACAATTGTCCATTCTGTTGACATTTTGTGACATTATTTCTATCACAGCAGATGATTAGAAAGAAATAGAACAGTGTAAGAGCCTGAAACCAGCATTCACTGAGAAGCACCATTAGAGAAAATATTGCTATAACATAGCACCATGTAAATAGAAAAATATTGGGAACATTTGACAACGAGTACACGTAAAGTGAATCAGGTTCACTCTCCGGGCTCATGCATAAATATAGTGAAACTTTCCTGTATGCCGGCAAGTGAGCAGAGATTCAAAGGCCCGGATACAGCAAACTGCGGTAACCACAAAATGCGGTATTATTGCCCTAAAAAGTGGGTTATTTTATAGCGCAATACATCAACGTTGCACCGCCCCATAATAACGCACTTTTCATCGGATAAGTTACAAATATCAAATCTGATTTTAAAAAAAAAGACCTATTACCAAATGTTTTGCTATTAATTGCACTTCATCACATTCCGATATTTATCGGAGCAGGATTAACGTCAGAAAGACTACAAATAATATATCACCTAGTCCAGGCTGGCATTACCCCTGTCTTTTCCATGTATATAAAGCCCAATATACCGGCCATTAAATACAAAGGCAAGAGAAGCTAAACCAACCTGAAATAGATGAGAAATAGTAATTAAAATACATTACGGTACATATTAACCCCTTAGTATCCCACGTGTTAACTAGTCCTAGCTTTCCATGACTGGCTGACTACAAATGGCTACAAAGGGGTTAATATATACACTGCCTATCCCCCTTGGCAACATTAGTGGCCTAACCACCCTCTGCAGAACAACTACCCCATTCCTTAACCCCTTTATTACCCTAGTGCCTAGTAAAGCATTGCTAAGCATAACCGCTAAGGTAATGAAGGGGTTAACCCCCTCCCCCAACTACCCCCATCACCCACCCCCATACACCCAATAAGAGTACCTCCCCCCAGCAATGGACCATGGTCCTAGTATCCAAATGTGGCTAATAGGATTTTTGCCCATTGAGAAGCGTAACAAAATAGAATAGAATAAAATATACATTACAATAACTAATAAGATACTTAAAACTAAGCCATTAAATCCATTGATCATGACTGTGGCTATGTAGGCCCACAATGGAGGCATAGAAATCCCCATTGGCAATCGTTGACCACCCTAAATAAATAAAAGTTTTACTACATCCTCAGGGACACTCACACATTAATTATTAATAGATATTACAGAGGCCTATTATAGAAATATTATCACGATGCAGAAATGAACACATTATTAATATTCTTGTTAATTCCTGCATCACGAATTTGACCCAAGCAATATTAATGAATACCAACTTAAAATTGTTGTAATATTTTTTTTGGACCGGGTACAATATTAACTCCATTTTAACGGTGCGTTATGTATTCGGGCCAAAGTCTTTACTTAAAATCCAAATATGAATGGTCAGTAAAAACTTAGATTAAAACAATGTTGCTGCTCGTGATCGAATTGTCTTAGCTGCAAATATTGTATTTTACCAGACATCCTAATTTTATAAGATCCCTGGGTAGAAAGTGCCAATCATTAATAAAGTTGCTAGCACAAAAGTACACAGGCTTCCAGGCACCAGTTATATTAAAAATGAGAAATCTTTATACAAGGAGAAAAATTGATGATTTCTTTTGAATCAATATATACTTGCCTATACTTGCCTACTGTGCTCACCTCAATTACTGTATGTGCTACAGATGTACAGTTGTTAGCATTTCATCTATTATCGCCTGAGAACACATTGCCACTGGTGTGATCTATAACAGGGACAGTTTTGAGCATCTCTAACTGCGGATGCAAATTTTCTTGGGTTTTTAAGAACATTCTCAGTTTCACAAAATATTTCGCCAAGCTATGCAAAAAAATGGGAAATTAGTCTTAGACGCTGCAGGAAACTGCCAAATTTCCCAACACTGAGAGATACAAACCCTGATGTGGCAATTTTGCTGGGGGGAAAGGGGGTGTGTGAAACAGGGAGAGTGGACGATAGGGACAGAGAGGGGGAGAGAAGGAGAGTGAGACTCCTTCTGGAGTACCCATTGACATATACAGTACCTCCCAAAACACTTCCTGATTCAACATGTGGAAATATACAGGTAAACTAAAACAACAATAATACAGTACAAAGTCCCAGGGCACAACATTCCTCCTGCTTCGAACATTGGGTACACTGGTACAAACCCCACTCAATCAACTGATAGGCCCGTTAGTCTTCAAGTCTACTAAGAAGAACTCATTGTTAACCCAGAATGCCTTCAAGTAAACAACAGTAATACCATACACAAAAATGGGTCAAACCACACATCAATTATTGGTTACAGCTAAAAATGGAATGATGCATGAGACATGAGGACCACCCCAATAGGTCCAATTACACATATAAATATATCAAGTGCCAGCACTCAAAGATGCCAGTAAGCAGATATTCTATAATTCCTCATATTTGTGTATTTGATGCCAAACAAGAATAAGACAGATAATTTTTTAGAGACAACAGGTACAGAATTCCTCAGCCGGACAAATTGTCTACTGTGCTGGAACACAGAAAGTACTCCAAGGGCTATTTTGCTGGACTGTGTCTTTAAGTTTGCTTTGGACAACCAGGAAAGTACCACAGTTCTCTTTATATACTGTATAGGAATGAGACAGAAAAATAGCTGAGAGCTCGAAAATATTTGCCTCCTATACAATGTTTGTGGTTTTCAGCCTTTGGATTCTCTCTCACACTTATTGCCCAGAACTCTAGAGTCCTATTTTTATGCCCTATTTACTATAGTAGTTTGTTCCCATATTTATGTAGTACCTTAATAATTGGACATTTCTCACCTTGTAAATATACTGATTTTCTCGTATTGTGGCTATTCTATAGCAATGCCAACTGTATAGCCCTTATTCACTGTACAGACTACTTATTCTCTGCATAGGGTTTTATTACGCAAGGTAGACTGACCGAGAGCATGTCTTTGCATTATTACATTTATCATCTTTCAATTCGAGTTACAGTATTCTCATGTTGTACCACCAGTTGTCTCTAAAATATTCTCTGTCTTAACCGTGTTTGGGATCAAATACACAAATAAGATGAATTATAGAATATCTGCTTATTGTGATCTTTGAGTGCTGGGACATAATATATTTATACAACAGTAACACCAAATCACCCCCAAAAATAGTAAATGTACAGTAGTACTGTACTTGATTATACAAATGTAGCTTGTAAGATTGTGGAATATCTCTTTCTTATTTTGTATCCATCTGGAGTAAAGAAAACAATACTAACACTGTCACACCAAAAATTAGCAAATAATGTACTTATTTATAAAATGTTTTACCAGGAAGTAATAGCTTGAGAGTTACCGCTCGTTTTGAAGTATGTCCTGGACACAGTTATGTTCCCATATTTATGTAGTACCTTAATAATTGTACATTTCTCACCTTGTAAATATACTGATTTTCTCGTATTGTGGATATTCTATAGCAATGCCAACTGTATAGCCCTAATTCACTGTACAGACTACTTATTCTCTGCATAGGGTTTTATTACGCAAGGTAGACTGACCGAGAGCATGTCTTTGCATTATTACATTTATCATCTTTCAATTCGAGTTACAGTATTCTCATGTTGTACCACCAGTTGTCTCTAAAATATTCTCTGTCTTAACCTTGTTTGGGATCAAATACACAAATAAGATGAATTATAGAATATCTGCTTATTGTGATATTTGAGTGCTGGGACATTATATATTTATACAACAGTAACACCAAATCACCCCCAAAAATAGTAAATGTACAGTAGTACTGTACTCTTGATTATACAAGTGTAGCTTGTAAGATTGTGGAATATCTCTTTCTTATTTTGTATCCATCTGGAGTAAAGAAAACAATACTAACACTGTCACACCAAAAATTAGCAAATAATGTACTTATTTATAAAATGTTTTACCAGGAAGTAATAGCTTGAGAGTTACCGCTCGTTTTGAAGTATGTCCTGGACACAGTTATGTTCCCATATTTATGTAGTACCTTAATTATTGGACATTTCTCACCTTGTAAATATACTGATTTTCTCGTATTGTGGCTATTCTATAGCAATGCCAACTGTATAGCCCTAATTCACTGTACAGACTACTTATTCTCTGCATAGGGTTTTATTACGCAAGGTAGACTGACCGAGAGCATGTCTTTGCATTATTACATTTATCATCTTTCAATTCGAGTTACAGTATTCTCATGTTGTACCACCAGTTGTCTCTAAAATATTCTCTGTCTTAACCTTGTTTGGGATCAAATACACAAATAAGATGAATTATAGAATATCTGCTTATTGTGATATTTGAGTGCTGGGACATTATATATTTATACAACAGTAACACCAAATCACCCCCAAAAATAGTAAATGTACAGTAGTACTGTACTCTTGATTATACAAGTGTAGCTTGTAAGATTGTGGAATATCTCTTTCTTATTTTGTATCCATCTGGAGTAAAGAAAACAATACTAACACTGTCACACCAAAAATTAGCAAATAATGTATTTATTTATAAAACGTTTTACCAGGAAGTAATAGCTTGAGAGTTACCGCTCGTTTTGAAGTGTCCTGGACACAGTTATGATAACAATATATGGTTACATTAAATGAACAGGATTATACATTATATTTAAAGAATTTCATGAACAGTTAAAGGTAATATATGTTATGGGCGTATGTAACAGTCACAGGCAAGATTACAATGTGAGATAGTTTAAGTCTTGAAAGAATTTAGACCTGTGGCATCTTTGAGATTGTGATTGAGATTGTGATTTTCTGTTGTGAGATGCATGGAAACAGAAGGAAAAGCGAACAGTTTTTGTTGAACCTTGAGAAGTGAAGAAGCCCAGACAGCACTAGACTTGACATAGATCAGAAAAATATCACATTTATTAAACAGACTAGATAAACATTTCAGTCCCAATTTCAGACCTTTATCATAATAAACAGAAGTACTACCGTGTAGCATCTTATACACTCAAGAGGCCAAGTGATGGAGGAAAAGAGGTGAAAACATTGGCATGTAATGTCACTAATTGCAGTCCAGGAGCTGGACTCACATGATAGAGATAGGGAGTATAGCACAGACCCTTGACCTGGGATCTGGTGCCTAGACAAGCAAGAATAGTCCAGTCCGGTTGTGAGGATGTGGGCAGGCGGCAGGCAAGAGTATTTGGTTGTGGTTCCGAGGTCGTGGTCAGGTGGCAGTCTGAAAGAAGGATCAGGATCCAAGGCCAAGGTCATACATGGGAAGTCAGATGAAAGGTTCTCCAGCTGCATTCCCATTTCTGAGATACTTTGCATGGACAAAGAACTGATCACACGGTGATCATTTTTAGGCCTTGACAAGGTGCAGACAATAGCCAGTTCTAAAAGGACAAACACACACCCAAAGTGGCCACAAAGTCTAGTTGCTCTTTGTGACGGTGAGGGGGTAACCAGGCTTTATAATAAAGGTTAAGACCACTTGTTTACCCCTGAACTGTGTTTTGGGGTCCTAGAGTGTCAGTTCTTGGACCCGTGTATTGTGCATGCATTACTATACCATGTAATAAAATATGCGAAAATTGCAATTTTTAATGTTTTACCCTTTACAGGAGTGCTAGCAAGTGGAGACAACCAGGCTGTGAGTTTCAGGGTAGGTTTGACGGAGAAACTTCTGTCAGATTGCTGCTATTTAGCAGGGTTCCAAAGTTACTGGAGACCCCAAAAATGTACCCGGGATTCAGGTTAGATTCACGGCTATATTGAAGTGCAGTGCTCCGGTCAAAACCCTACAATGAAAGCGTTGTTGTGGCTCACCGCTATTCTGCCTGCTTCAGCACAGACCAGAAGGTAAAATGGGGCAGTGGGGGTAAGGTGTCCCAAGACCTGTACCGGGGTCCGCAGTGTAATGAGGGGATGCCCAGTGTTTGCCCAAACCCCCTAAACCTAGTATAAAAGTTTGGGGGTTACTATAGCCAGAAATAAGGCTGTGAGAGTTTTAAAAGTAAAGTTAAAATGTTTAAAAGTCTAGTTTGCTGTGTGTAAGGGATAAAGACTAGTGTAAAGGGGACTCTATCTCATACACCAAAGGACTGTAAATGTTTTATTTGTACAGGATAATAAAGTTAAAATGAATAATACACAAATACAAAGTCGCCTCTTCTTCCAAATGTAAAATGTTTGTTCTTCGCATGCGTGTATGTCACAATGGAACTGTAGGGAATCGGGGAGTGTGTCCCCCGCGACACACTCCCTCCTTACCTGCTGCCTCGCGCAACCCCTCTGTCCTTACAGTGCACGCACCCGCTCACGCAGGAGCTTTATGGACATTGCGGAGCCTGCCCCCCCCAGTTACGTTGCGCGTCAGCATCACGCGGCACGCACACATGATGCATTTGCACTGCTCTCCAGCTGCGCGTCAACAACCCTCATCACGCCCACCTGTCTCCTGCATCACTCCACCTATGCTTGCCTCCGCTGAAGCCGCACCTCTACTCCTCCCCTCTCTCATTGGTCCTGCTCTCCCATATATGCTCAGCTATGCCACTTGCACTTTGGCTGAGCATAGTTCCAGTTAGCGCTGTTCTCCCACTTCCTGGTTCCTTGTCCTTCCTTGTCTTGTGTTCCTTGCCTTGTCTCCAGTTTGTTATCCTGTGTACCGACCCAGCTTTGCTCCTGGACTCCACACTTCTGGCTTACCGACCCCAGCTATCCTCTGACCTTCTGCATCTCTCCAATCCTGACCACGGCTTACAGACTTCTACATTTCTACTGGCTCCAACCCCTGACCACGGCTATCGGACTCTGACCATTCTACCGGCTCCTACCTCTGAACTCGGCAAGTATCAAGTCTACTCTAACCTCTCCATCCTGACCCGGCTGCCTGACCATCCACTCTCCAGATTTACCCCCATAGCTATGGGTGGCGTTTGTACCCATTCCCACCTCAGTACCGGGCCCCCGCCTTGTTTGTGGGGAGCACAGCGTTACAGGAACCTTGTTGAAATGCGCATGCATGTATGTCACAATGGAATCTTGTTGAAATGTATATGTATGTCATCGCATTTCTGTACATGCGTGTCAATATGGAACCTTGTTGAGTATAAAATTACTACTGTAGTTGCATTAATGTACAGTACATTCCCTCACGGAGTCGCTAGATGTCTACAGTCGTACTGCTGTAACTATCTAAACAGTAAAAACAACTTTTATTTTATAGATTTATATAGTATATACTGTATTTATGTCAATGATATATTCATATATATTTAAATGACATTAGTACTTTATATATAGACTAAGTCTATCTAAACCGTAAAATCAACTTGTTTTCAAGATTTATATACTGTATACTGTATGTTAATTAGATATTTATATATATTTAAATGACATGTACTTTATGTATAGTACGACTGTTAGTGTATCTAAACATAAAAAAAACATGAACAAACCAAAAAGTATTTTTAAAGAATAACAAGTTTTATTTGTACAGGGTAATAAGGTAAAAATGATTAATACAAAAATACAATGTTGTCTCCTCTTCCAAAATTACAATCTTCTTGTCTTTTTATTCTTCGCACTGGCTGGCTCTTCTTGAACATCTTGATCTGAAAAGAAAGAGACAATATTCAATATTAACAATCGCACCGTACATTATGCAATCCTGAGTTTTGGGGGGTTTGGGGAGAAAGGACATAACGTGGGGTTTAGTACTTTACTGTACATTATGACTACATTATGACTACACATCTCTACAATGGCGACACACTTTTTCGAGCTCGGCTAGTCCCACGAATTCGGGTATACGCGGGTGTATTGAGGTTTGTGACTGTTTTCTGCCCGAGTGCATTGCGTTATTTTCCAGGCAGGGATTGAAGCATTTTATTCCCGCTGGCTGCAATACTGCACAGTATATATATATATATATATACTGCATTACAATTCATGAATTTATGCCATCTGGTAGACACGCGAAGCATTGCAGCCTATTAAATCCTAATCATTATCATTTAACAGATCAGCCGCCCGTCAGCCAGGCATGAACCATGGCTGGGAAGGCAAACGCAATGGGGCTTGTCAGAGGTGAGGAGCGGCGCATTCCAGGTATCTGCCAGGTACATACTGGGTATTTGCTCGAATAAAGTGTGTCGCAGCAGTACACATGAAAAAATTATTTAACCATAACTTCAGTACATTACATTTTAAATCCTGTGATTTTTGGGGTTGTACTAGAAAAAGCAAAAAGCAGAAAAAGGCACTTTACATTAGGACTAGGGGTTTAAATTAGATTTTTAGGGGTTTAGGGGGGAAAGAACATGGCATGCATGGATTTTAGCACAGTGCCTTACCTGGCAGTATTGCTGAGAGCGTTTCCTGCACTAATGAGGGTTTTTCCTGCACACTGTCTTTGCCCAGCTCCAAACATTTTCCCTGCTGTTCCAGATCACCTTATTTGAACCTCATATAACTGGTGTGGCATGCTCCGAAGGATCATCTAAGAAAGGTTGTGAAATCAGCCAACAAGTAGAAACTAGTAAAAGGAATAAAGAGTTTCTGTGGAGGCATACTCGCTGTACAAAAATGCAACAACCACATAAATAATTAGCAGCATTTTGCCCTTTCTCTTAGAACGAAATGGGAATGCGACCATCATGTAGTAAGGTACTGTAGTAATATTCAGTACAGGTAAGTATGGTACTGACAGGAAGCACTTTATATGTTACTCTTACAGTCAAATTACAGTACTCTAACGTTATAATTTAATGTCTGTATGTATGTATTCTGCCCTTTTTATATTTCCTGATGCCATTTTTTTCCTTTCACAGTAGAGGCAGCACTCCAAAGGGGGGGGGGGAGGGAATTTTATTGTCCTGTTTGCATAATAACCGTCAATGTTTTGGCCTAATCCCCCCTCTCTCAATGACAAAAAGAAACTCTAACTGTTGTTTACCCTCAGCTAAGCCACGTGGAATTACTGTAGAAGCCAGCCCCTTAGAAGATGCCTACAGTACAGCACTCTAATTGTTGTTTACACCCTGTGACTCAGCTAAGACCCATGTAATTAGAAGCCCCTTAGAAGATGCATACTGCACTCTAACTGTCGTTTACGCCCGGTGACTCAGCAACAGTAAGCACCATGTAATTAGAAGCCCCTTTCAACATGAAATGTACTGTATTCTTGTTGTCAGCTGTTAAAATTATTTGTTAAATTAATAAATGTTATCACTCCCAGAGACCGTGTGTGTGTGTGTGTGTGTAATATTTCTGTGTACAGTAAGAATACATAAAAATACTGTATCAATCACATACTGTAATATGCAACATCATTGAGAAATAAAAAAGTAGTGATTTTAAAAATGTTAAACATGTTTAAATAATAAAAGTAAACATCACATAAGGTTTTATTTAAACCTCATAATTATTCTCTCCTGCTCAAGAAATAAAAAGATATGCCTTTCCCCCCTCCACCTTTGTTTCGGACTTCAATTTCACATTGGCAGTGAAGGCTTTTCAACACAAATTCCCAATGGAGGATTTGTCTGCCATGCACATGCGTGTGAAACCAGGAAATGTATTTTTTCAGCCAAGAGTCAAAGCCTGAAACGTTGTGTCTTTGTGTGTGAAATGGCTCGGGGGAGGTGTTGATAACAAGTTGAATGCTATTTACCTGCTTTGTGTGTTTGTGTGGGGGAGAGGTGTGTGGGGGGGGGGGGAGATGTAGGGGGAGAGGGGCTACTCAATTGGTCTGTCTTGGTGTACTGCTGGTGTAACAGTGTTGCCCCCACCCTCTGGGAGATTCTGCCATTACATGGTACGTAGTGCTGGTTACCTTCAGGTTTACAGGATGCTGAGCTGTCCGCCGGTGGTATTGGGGACATCTAGACAGGCTTCTGAGGTAGATCATGGGTCTTTATCTCTGCTGGTACAGTGCCTCCATCTGCTGCAGGTTTCAGTAGTCTGAAGGCAATCTTCTACAGAAGAATGTACTCCACTCCTCCCAGAATTATTGCAGACTAGGCAGGAGTATGATTAACTGGAACTGGTTTATTGCTCGTCTGCATACACAGTACAACACTGATCTCTGCTCCTCACAGTTCAACAGGTCTCCAACCTCTGGATGGTACCTGGACCATCACCCCAGACCAAGGGCATCTGAGGCAGTCCTCACTCTTCCCTGGTTCTCTATTAGAACCAGGGGAATGGTATCACTCACTCTCCCCCAAGGGGAGAGGACAGAAAGTGCCAATGCAAGATACACCCCTGTGTGAGTACCTGTCTCTCTCAAGGGTAGAGACAACTGATTAAATTTAGTGCACACACAGTACATGTGTTGTCCCCAAAAAAAATCATGAAACATTTTTAAAATCATGAAACTGGTAATACTGTATAAAAGTAAAAAAGGCAAAATATAAAAAATAGTGATTTTAGAGTTCCATCGAACTTCAAACTTCATCCATATCATCTGTTGATGGTCGATTTCAAACTTTCATTTCTGAAAAAAATGATGCTTTTAGTACCACATAGAGCTAGTGTGCATGCATCAACTCACGCTCTAGTGCGCATGTGTACAAGCATTGATGGGCTATGGCAGGCATACAGTATAATACAGATACTGTAGTGAATGCTTGTAATTGGGAATTAAAGTTACTACAGTATAGTACATTATATTTACTTTCATTTTATACCTTGCCAACCGGGTGGAGATGACCAAATGTCAGGGGTGTACAGCATTGTGCGTAACAGTTGGGATCACTCATGTAGTCAGCATTAAATCTGTCAGGTGCCTGCTGAAGCTGGTAATCAGGCGGGGCCAGGTAGCCAGGATTGAGGTTCACCATGTTTTCAGTTCCAGTGGTGTCACATTGCAGGTTCGGAAAGTACAAATCCTTAATGGATTAAACCTGACCTTTCTCCTTTTGAAGTCGCCATAATCAAACATACTTGTGTAGCCCATTTCCCCCCCCCCAATCGCAGATAGGGTGTATATGAGGGGATCTATATGCACTTCCCAGCATGGTGCTTTACCTGTTAGGCTCACAGGAGGCCTAAGCCTCTGCCACGGAGAGCCTGGGGCACGTATGACACATTATGAACAACCTCATACTTGGTGCAGCGCCTCCACCTGCGATGGCTTCCACCAGAGGGGAGTGGTTCCTCGCAGCACACTATATATATCACTCCACACACAGTAAGTAAAACAACAATGACTTTACTTGTGAGCATAGGAAACGTACTTTTGCATATAATCAACAGGTGTCCCTCCCTAGAGGAGACACTAACTACTGCGTCTCGCAGGACTCTACCTCCACCTCCACCTTCCCCGGATGATCCCACCCAGTGTCCAGTAACCCCACACAGTATTACCCCACCCTCAAGTGAGAGAGATATGTGACTGCGCAGCCACTATGTCCCTTGTGAATGTGATATGATTCGTTGGTGCACTTGTAGATTACCTGCCGGGCACTCCGGTGCCCGGGCCTGCCAAGGAACTTCACAAAGGATCCTGATGTCGACTTTACACAAGAACTACCGTCCGGGGCGATCCCACCCGGATGGCTGATGCAGCAACAGCGAAGGTCTGAGCCCAAACCTCTGGACGGACGCGCAGCGTCTGCTGGGCCCCTAACTGACTCTAGATAGTAAGTGGCAGGGTCCCTAACCTGGGGGCTGTCCCTGACACAACTCACACTACTGGGTGACTCAGGGCTAGCTTGGGCCTTGGGGGTTGCTGGCCTAATGCAGGGAGTCACTGACTCCTGCACCCTACCTCCTTCCCCTAGCTGCTCCTGGCGCCAACTGACTCTCTCCTCCAAAACCCCGCGAAATGTATCCCTTCTTGGTCTGCAGGGCAATCCTTTAGCCCTATTGGCTCCCTGGCGTCACATGGGGTGCTGCTGAGGCTCATGGGACTTGTAGTCCCTTCAAAGAGCCTTCCCTGGTAGGCTAGCGTTCGCGCCTTATCATTGCACATGTGTGAGCTTCCCTGCCGGTCCCGCGCCGAAATCCCCACTGCGCATGCGCGCGCAATTCACTATGGCGGCGCCCTGCACCGGGACCCGCCGGAGCCCTAGCGACGCGCCCGCGGCCCTGACAACCAGCCGCTCGCGTCCCCAGCAACCTCCGCTCCGGTTCCCGTCTGCCCCTTACCCTGACAATCGCCAATGGGTCCGCCATTGGGCTCGGCGGCATCTGCGATCGTTCACCAGGTGAGGGAGGGCGACTGGCAGAGGGGGACCTGGCTACATCCTCCCCATTTGAAAACCCCACTGTTCTCGCTTGGGACACAACTCAACCATGTACACAAACGCTATATGATCAAAATGCAGTACATAGAATATACAACTTATCACATGGCCTTTATATGACTTGGTACACCACATAACATCCACAGTAATACCCGAGGCCAGCTGAGTGATTGCAGTTTGCCGAGAACAAGCGTGGGGTGCCCCTAACTGATCATGTGGGGGTACCTCACTTTGACTTTTGTGAGCCTCCGCCGTGATAATCTCTTGAAGATCATGCTCAGGGGTAACAGTCACTGGCTCCTTAGTACTTCCTCCCCCTGGTGGAAGGAATAGTGCAATGTCTCTTGGCCAGACCTTTACCCAGCCCTCCGCCTCGCACATGCGGTATACCGGGAGGTCCTGACCTTTTCCTCTGTCCACTACATGATGAACAAAATGCTCCATGTGGCGCATGAAGAAGGCAATAGTTACCAGGGTGGTCACAGCACAGTCTTTGTTGACTCCATTAGCCACTTCTGAAGTGATGCCTTCGGGATACATCATGAGCTCTGGGTCTTGAGACAGACGAACTTGGTGATCCTTTGCGTAGCAGTAAGCACCGGACAGGGCCTCTTCACCGGATATCTCTATCTCGTTCAGATCACCTTCCATCTTCTTCTTGAGCCTGCTGGCCTCATTCCTGGCTTTGGTCTCTGCATCCAGACTGGCCTGCATGGAGTCCATAGCTCGCTGGTGGTTCCGTTTTAGATTTTCGATCTCTTCATCTTTTTCTGCCAGTTTTCGATCCACGTCGGCTTTGATCTGAGAAAGTTCCAGCTGGATCCTCTTCATGCTCCAGCGCTCCCTCCGCTTCCTCCAGAGCTGCCTGGATATCACTCTTCTCGCTCTCCAGAGCTTTCTTCACCTTTTCTAGCTCATGAATAATTTTCCCGCTTGCGCTGATCTGATCGGTGAGGTCTGCAATCTCCTCGTGCATGTTCTTGTTCTCCCGTCTGAGGGTCTCCAGGTTGTCCAGAGACTCCTCGTATATGTTCTTCAGCTTGAAGAGCTCGGTGCTCAGGCGGCGGGACTCCTTCTGCGAAGACTCCAGCTCGGCCTGCGTCTCCTCGTACTCCTGCTTCCACTCCGACAGAATCCGGTCAAAGTTCCGCTGCTTCTTATCTAGGGCGGCAGCTGCGGAGTTGGATCTCTCCAGGTCGCTGACCAGGTCCTCAATCTCTGTCTGTAGACGGTGCTTGGTTTTCTGTTCCTCCTCATATTGCCCCCCCATGAGGTCACAGTCATTCCAGGATGATTGCAGCGCGTGCGCCAGAGCATTTTTCGACTTGGTCTCCTCCTCAAGCTGCCTCTTCAGTTCCTCGATGGTCTGGGTGAAGGAAGCTTTGCCCCGGCTCAGCTGGTTCACAAGAGATTCCCTTTCCTCCCGGAGACGGGATAATTCTCCATTCTCTGGCGGTCCTGTAGGCTGTGGCAGTCTAGGTTTCAGGAACTGTACCTTACAGTCGGGGCACTTGGGCCCTCGGGTCAATTCACCGACGGGGCAATCACATTCGCTCCGACAGCAGTGCAGGCACCCCTCCCCATCTACCACCCAGTAGTGTGTTGTGTCAGGGACAGCCCCCAGGTTAGGGACCCTGCCACTTACTATCTAGAGTCAGTTAGGGGCCCAGCAGACACTGCGCGTCCGTCCAGAGGTTTGGGCTCAGACCTTCGCTGTTGCTGCTTCAGCCATCCGGGTGGGATCGCCCCAGACGGTAGTTCCTGTGTAAAGTCGACATCAGGATCCTTTGTGAAGTTCCTTGGCAGGCCCGGGCACCATGGTGCCCGGCAGGTAATCTACAAGTGCACCAACGAGTCATATCACATTCACAAGGGACATAGTGGCTGCGCAGTCACATATCTCTCTCACTTGAGGGTGGGGTAATACTGTGTGAGGTTACTGGACACTGGGTGGGATCATCCGGTGGAGGTGGAGGTAGCGTCCTGCGAGACGCAGTAGTTAGCAGGCACACTTGGGTCCCCAGGTTAATTTGCCACCTGGGAAGTCACATGGGTTACAGACACATTGTATGCATCCCTCATCATTCACTTCTGCCACCTGATATTCTGCCGGTAGCTTAAAGGGGTCAAAATCCATACCATCAGACAATTTCAAGTCCTTTTGTACACATGGGCACAACAGAAAGGATACATCCCCTCCCTTTCTTCTCCAGACTCCATACAACTGAGGATGCTGTTTGCGGCAGCTTTTACCTTTCTTACGGGGAACAGAAGTTACTGACTGGGGATCACTGAGCTTCCTCCCCCTGGTGGAATCCAAAGGAGGGACACATTCCATCAAGGGGGTATTCTGTCTCTGTGCTGAGCCACTCACCTCGCAGGGGCGGGGCTCGGGTTTTCCCGCCAGACCCGGACAAGTTTCTGGAAAACATTTTTGTGCAGGCTGGTGGCATGCAACATGTGCGCTCTCCTGACTCGGCGCGAGACGCCATTTTAAGTGTGACTCACTGTTAGCATTTCTTGATGGAGCCTCCATTTTGATTACAGTCCTTTCAACTACACTAGGGCTCTTTGCATAGATAAGGGGATAGCCTTCTGGTGGGGCATTTTCCCTGCACATTTCCTGATCTGCAAACATTCCGTCTAGGCCCAGGATTTCATTTAGGGACTCTAGAAGGGCACTCCCCTCCTCATGAGCAGGAACATTCCCCAATGCCTCCACTTGACTATGCAGCTCCCGAATCATACTGGCCCAGATATGGACCTCGTGGCTTGTGGTTGGTAACATCTTTCCTTGCATACTTTTGGTACTCTACAACTATTGGGGCATCCCAGGTCTGATCTCAGCAGCGCACCCAAATGTAGCCCATATTCCCCCCCCCCCAATCGCAGATAGGGTTTATATGAGGTATCTATATGCATTACCCAGCATGGTGCTTTACCTGTTAGGCTCACAGGAGGCCTAAGCCTCTGCCACGGAGAGCCTGGGGCACGTATGACACAATATGAACAACCTCGTACTTGGTGCAGCGCCTCCACCTGCGATGGCTCCCACCAGAGGGGAGTGGTTCCTCGCAGGACACTATCACTCCACGCACAATATGTAAAACAACAATGACTTTACTTGTGAGCATAGGAAACGTACTTTTGCATATAATCAACAGGTGTCCCTCCCTAGAGGAGACACTAACTACTGCGTCTCGCAGGACTCTACCTCCACCTCCACCGGATGATCCCACCCAGTGTCCAGTAACCCCACACAGTATTACCCCACCCTCAAGTGAGAGAGATATGTGACTGCGCAGCCACTATGTCCCTTGTGAATGTGATATGACTCGTTGGTGCACTTGTAGATTACCTGCCGGGCACTCCGGTGCCCGGGCCTGCCAAGGAACTTCACAGAGGATCCTGATGTTGACTTTACACAGGAACTACCGTCCGGGGCGATCCCACCCAGATGGCTGATGCAGCAACAGCGAAGGTCTGAGCCCAAACCTCTGGACGGACGCGCAGCGTCTGCTGGGCCCCTAACTGACTCTAGATAGTAAGTGGCAGGGTCCCTAAACTGGGGGCTGTCCCTGACACAACTCACACTACTGGGTGACTCAGGGCTAGCTTGGGCCTTGGGGGCTGCTGGCCTAATGCAGGGAGTCACTGACTCCTGCACCCTACCTCCTTCCCCTAGCTGCTCCTGGCGCCAACTGACTCTCTCCTCCAAAACCCCGCAAAATGTATCCCTTCTTGGTCTGCAAGGCAATCCTTCAGCCCTATTGGCTCCCTGGCATCATATGGGGTGCTGCTGAGGCTCATGGGACTTGTAGTCCCTTCAAAGAGCCTTCCCTGGTAGGCTAGCATTCGCGCCTTATCACTGCGCATGCGCGAACTTCCCTGCTGGTCCCCGCGCCGAAATCCCCACTGCACATGCGCGCGCAATTCACTATGGCGGTGCCCTGCACCGGGACCCGCCGGAGCCCTAGCGACGCGCCCGCGGCCCTGACAACCAGCCGCTCGCGTCCCCAGCAACCTCCGCTCCGGTTCCCGTCTGCCCCTCACCCTGGCAATCGCCGACGGGTCCGCCATTGGGCTCGGCGGCACCCACGATCGTTCACCAGGTGAGGGAGGGTGACGGGCAGAGGGGGACCTGGCTACACTTGCAAAAGCTGGGAGCACTGACCAATAACCTCTGGTACGTCTTGGAGGAGGGTCTGTGCGATAAAAGAAATTATTCATAGTTAAAGTTTGATAGTTAAAGTTTGCCTTATCAATTCTTCCACCCATGAGGGTTCAGTGAAAATTTGAAGAAATCATAATTGTTAATGATATAGCCATACAGTATATCTGTTCTAAAGTCGTCTTCTTATCTGTTCCAGCATTAATTGCAGAAAATATTAAATATGCGTAACTGCAGTCTGGTCTGTTATAAGGACTTGCACTGTACAGTTTATGTCCATTCAGCAATTGCATAGCAATGTAAAATAATATCCACAACATTCTGTTATGATATTTTAATGTGAAACGCCTAAATTTGATTTATCGTCTTTAGTGACCAAGGTAAATTAACAATGGATCACTGTAATGGACACTGTTTTTATCTGTTTTTTTTAACACCTGCACATTGCCCACCCACTTCCCAATGTACTGTACTGTATAGTCTATGCAAATAGATTCACTTTTGCCATCTGGTGGATACGCGCAGAACTGCAACCACACAAATTGGAATCCAGGTAATCCAGGTAATCAGCTAATGTAAACAAAGGGGTGATTGACAGCCTTCATGGGGAGATGATATAGTGAATGCCGCATGGAATACATTAGCTTCACAGACGCTGGTCCGATGAATGGTCGGATAACGGCCGCTGAGTCTGTATATAAACTGAAACGTGTGAGCGTGCACATTTTTTTTAGCATACACTTCTTTTGGAATCTTACAGTACTTACAAATTCCCAACATACTGCAGCTCAACATAAGATGCTATTTAACCTGTTGTGCCTGTATTCAGAATTGCAATGCCCATTCTCCATCACTTCTTAGTACATTATACTCAACATTTTACAGAACTGAATAATCATAAATATGATCCCCATCTCTATTTACGTTAGGAGCATTACATAAAAAATGTTCTTACTCTTCCAAGTCACGTGCTTCAGGTGAATGAATAAAACTCCAGTCAGTAAGTCAATTTATTCTTTACTCGATCCATAGCAACAGGGATCCTGTAATGCATGGTAGGACATATCTAACCACAAGCAATTAAAATAAAGTGTTATGCTTACCTGAAAACTTTATATTGACTTGTATTTTATTTTCTTCTACAGTGGTTGTTTGAGGTAGTACTTGAGGCTAGGCTAGCAGAGCCAAGGGTATTTTTGCAAACCCTCCTGCATATTTATTTATTGTCTGTATTTTCCATTTTTTTAAATTTCACTGAACAACCTACATAAGGTCATGAAACAGATTCAGAATTCACAAGGATACCATGGTTTACATGTATTGCCCGAAACTAAAACCATTTTGTTACCCTATCCATATTTTTGGATACATCCTTTAAATATCATGCTGAAGACAAGTGAATATTAGTTAATAAGGGGTCCATGTATCCAGGCAAAGGTTGTGCAATTTTAGGGTAAAACTATTTGCTCCGATGTATCAAAGATAAAAATCCTATTGTTTTCAATGGGATTATCCCTTGATATTTATGGCTACTGTACATCGCTTTTTCCTTCATTCATAGACCACTGTGTGATGTACTGAAGTTGACTTTTTGGTGATGCTTTTTTCAGATGATGTATTGTCAAGACACAAACATCTGGAATGGATGGCTCATACATTGTCCTGTCTTAGGAAATAAGTGCATCTGGAATGGATGGCTCATACATTGTGCTGGCCAAGGAAATAGGTGCACCTGGAATGAATGGTTGATACATTGTCCTGTCCCAGGAAATAAGCGCATCTGGAATGGATGGTTGATACATTGTCCTGTCCCAGGAAATAAGCGCATCTGGAATGGATGGCTCATACATTGTGCTGGCCGAGGAAATAGGTGCATCTGGAATGGATGGTTGATACATTGTCCTGTCCCAGGAAATAAGCGCATCTGGAAGGGATGTCTCAAACACTGTCCTGGCAGAGGAAATAGGTGCCTCTGGAATGGATGGCTCATACATTGTCCTGGCAGAGGAAATAGGTGCATCTGGAATGGATGGCTCATACATTGTCCCGTCAGAGGAAATAAGTGAGCTATCATACGGTATGTCCTATGGACGAATTCCATTCTCAGGCTATCCATGTGATTCTACTGTAAAGAGAGTGAATACTACAGAAGCTTAACATGTTTAAAGTTTAGTAACAATGTTCAACTTCAGCAGCTTATAGCTGAAGGGACACAGAAGGTTAAAATAGCTAAGAAACATAACTGTACTGTACATGCTGTGTTACTTAGGGCTCATTTATTAAAGTCTCCTGGCTGCAAAACTGGGGCAAAAAAAAAAAACACACCAAATTTACCAAGGAAAAACATTCCTGCTGGAATACATGGTATTTCTCGCTTTAACAAATTTGGTGCAGTATTTTAGCCTCTGTTTTGAAGCCAGGAGACCTTGATAAACCCACCAAATGTTAATATATCAATGCACTTTGGAAGCTATGTGACAGGGTAAAGAACACCTGTGGGGCCGGGCATTGCCTGCCATCTACTTCCTGCTTCCAACATTAGGGGGTATACAGAAGGGGTTAATAATTAAACGGGAATAGTGCCAATTGGGTCACTCCGCACGAAAAGCATGGAAGTTGTATTTTAGTCCATCTTATTGATTAATGGGTTTATCTGTGAATATAATATACTAATAGTATTTGATAAATAATATTTTTTTTAAGTCACTGACAACTTATTTTACAGTTACAAGATCCAATGGCAATAGGTTCCACAGGTAGAGTGTGAGGTGAACGATTTACTACTAGGTTCAGTGAATAAGCCATACTTTGGAAGGTCCAGCCTTTCACAGACTACATACCGCTGTTTGTCATGATGTGAAGGGGGACTGAACTACTTGAAGGGCTTCGATACATGTTCTTTAAAACAATTCATTCCTGAACAGAGGCAGACAGCGCTTCTGTGTAGTGAGGCTTCAACAAGTCTTGCTACTTTCTTCCACACTCCTTAGGAAAAGAAAAACGAATGTACTTGAGCTTTTCATGGACTGTAATTGGCAACTGGGCCACCTCCTTCTTTACAAACAAGTAAAGTGCCTCATCTGTGTTATTTTTTTTGTGGTGATGTAGCACAAATATGGCATCTACAGTATAATAAAAAACTAAATTGTTCCTAAAAAATAATGTGCTCTATAAGAATGCAACATTTTATGGCAAACATACTTAACTGTTTTTAAATTGCATAATGCTAACAGAATTTGTGCAATGTGTGACCACAATACAATGAAAGAAATACACAGAACACCAACGCAATATACCGGGCTTAAATTCTGCAAATACAGCAATTTGTTACAATTATTAACCTTTTTCTTTATTTTAACTCATCATAGTGAAATTAGGAATTTAAAAGGATTTTTTTAACTTATGATTTGTTTGTATTGTACAGTATTAGCTTCTGAACATGGGTCATGTTTGACATGAAACACACTGAAGCACAGGTATCAAGTCAAAAGTGGAGCAATTCTAGGGCAAAAAAACTGCACCAAATGTATCAAAGAAAAAACTCCCGTTTAAATTAATTTGCAAGTGAAAATTTGCAGATTTCTCACCATGCTCAAGGGGAGATATTATTACAGGCATGGCCGGCTAAGGCACGTTCTAGAGTGCCGGGCGCGTGCTACGCCGTGCGCGCGTGGATTTTTAGTTGGAGGACGTCAGTCAGCCTTTCTATAGAAGGGCTGCGCGCGCGCACGGCAGGGAGAGGGGAGCCGACAGACAGCGGCGAAGATGAGGAACTTCATCTTTTCGCGCCGCTGCCTGCGCTCAAATGTATGTATGTGTGTGTATGTGTGTATGTATGTATGCATGTATGCGTGGATGTGTGTTTGTATGGATGTGTGTGTGTGTGTGTGTGTGTGTGTGTGTGTGTGTGTGTGTGTGTGCGTGTGTAAATAATTCCAGAAGTAAAAAAATATATATTTATTAATGTTTTTTTCTTTAAAAAATCTTATCAGGACTTACTTTTACTCGCACAACCGATGCACACACATATACTCACACATACATACACATACACACACATAAACACACATACACACATATACATTACCTGCAGCTCCCGGCACTATATACTGGAAAAGCATGCGGCACGTGCACGCGCGTTCGCATAGGAACACACGGCCGCATGCTTTATATTACAGCCCTAAGAGTTTTTCAACCCAGGAACAGAGTAATGTTGATACATCTCAGTAATGAGAGTAAACTTTTGACAAAGTGGCAGGGGCCATTTGAGGTTCTATGTCGCACAGGGGAAGTGAACTATGACATTGCTTAGCCAGGTTCCAGGAAGGATAAGCACATTTACCATGTGAACCCTCTGAAACCCTGGAGAACCGAGGAATCCTTGTTCATCCAGTCAATGAGAGTATTGATTTGGGCCCCCAACTTCCAACAGAAGGAGAGACAGTTATAGGAAAATAATTAACCTCTGAACAACAGAAGGCGCTAGTAAAGCTCTTTGTGCAGTTTTAGGATGTTTTTTCAGAAAGGCTGTGGAAAACCAATCTGAATTCCTATAAAATCCTAACTGAGCCTGGGCTGAAAGTTTGGTCTCACTCATACAGGCTACCTACAGTATAATCAGGAAGGACATAGTCTGGAAAGAGGTCCAGGGAATGTTAAAACTAGGGGTTAAAGAAGAGTCTCATAGTGACTAGTGCACTCCCCTTGTACCCAAACCAGATGTGAAAGTACAGTTCTATGCGGACATAAGGAAAGTTAATACGGTCTCACAGTTTGATGTACACCCAATGACCATATTAGAGGAGTTGCTTGACTCCTTTGGAGAGGCAGACTAGATAATCATTCTGGATTTGACGAAAGGGCATTGGCAAATTCCTTTGGAAAAAGAATACAGACCAAAACCACTTTCGACAATCCTATGGGTCTCTTTTAGTTCGTAAAAATGCTGTTTGGATTACACAGGACACCAGGAACTTTGGAGAGGTTAATGGAGAGTGTTTTGCATCCCCATAGAGCTTATGGAGTTGTGTATCTGGACGATATCGTTGTATTGAGTAAACACTGGGGTCCCATAAAATTAGACTGAAGGTGGTCCTTAATTCGTTAAGAGAGGTGGGCCTGACAGGAAACTCAAAGAAATGCACCTTGGGAAAGATCGAAATAAAATACCTGGGTTATACCATGAAGGTGGTAGAGTAAGTCCATTAGATAGCAAAGTAAATGCCCTAAGGGAAGATCCCACTCCGCAGACAAGGGTCCACTTACTTATAGGGCTAGCCGGATATTGCCAGAGGTTTATCCCACACTACTCCATGATTACGGGAGCCATGATGAACTTCGCAAAAAAGCACCCCCTACCCAGGTACAGTAGTTTGGACAAAAGAATGCCAGTGGGCTTTTGATGAGGTTAAAAGGAGCTATTCCTAAGACCCCGCTCTCAAAAGTCCTGATTTAAAAAAAAAAACCTCTTTTGTCGAGACAGCTGCCTCGAATATAAGCCTTGGGGCAGTCTTGGCGCAACACTTTAGTGACATGGAACAACCGATCTTGTTCTTAAACCGAATGTTGTTCCTTGGAGGTAAAATATGCTGCAATAGAAAAGGAGGCAGTTGAGTTTAAGATATTGTAACCCTCCCTGCCCGGCTCCCAGAGAGTTAACATCAGTGTCTACCGTATGTTATGGCTACTCAGGGTTCATTAAATTGTTCATGGTGCAGCCTTTGTGCAAGCGAGGTGTTGGTAGCAAAGATGGAAATTATTGGTGCTAGGAACTTTTATAGTACAAACATCATTCTTTATTTGTGCTAGGGCTCTTCTCATTCAGTTACATTACAGATTACCATAGTTGTTGTCTGTTTCATGTGTGCAGTCTGTACTCTTAACAAGATGCATCCTCAGACACCCACTATTGACACACAGAGGTAGTGTGGAAACATTTCTAAGTTATTTTATTGAACCGTTCCGATTCTGTATAACATCTGTTATGCTCTGTCTCTAAAGGTTACTCCTTAGGTCCTGGCCAACTCAATTCTTGTTTCTGTATTGCAACTTCTAGACAGACTAAGATGTGAGACAGGTGTGAATCTGCTTATAGGGCTGATTCTATGGCACCCGGGCCTTCATCATATGGACCTCTGTGCGTTCCTCCTCTTCTATGAAAATGCTCATTCACCTTGGCCATACCTTGGGACCCTATCTTGAAGTAGCAGGGGCACTGTTCTATCTATAACATAACCATGGGGATGGTTATACCTATACTGTACACATAGGGATATACTTCTGAACTATATATGTAACACAGTTTCCCCCCTCTCTGGAAGACATCACTACTGGTTTCTGCTGTTGTGGTGCGGTCATACCTGTGAGGATCCAGGAGAACTGAGTGGTCCGCGATGGTGTGGGGAACCGGAAAGTCTCCCCTTTGAGAAGTTCCTCCAGGGAAGTATCAGATAGCACATTTTTAATAAAGCTGGTCAGGAAAGCAAGAAAGCATTTGATTTTATGAGATATTTTGAATCCAAAGATTATTGCTGCGTGACCTGTTCTTGTTTTTTCTGCAAATTTGTAATATTAGCTTCCATAGTTTTTATTTTATGATCTAATTTATTGTGTGCGCCAGTTAAAAGCTCTACATTGGAATCAAGCACCTCCGTTCATTCGCCTTTGGAGGCAATATCTTGTCGCACCTCCTGTAGAATGCTCTAAATCTTTGACCAGAGAAACTTTGACTTTGGATCTCCTTTTTCGTGGTCTATTGATTATTGGTCCAAGGAACAATATTCTTTAATGATGGTGGGCAGATAAATCTCTGCACCTTTTTTTCTACGGGTGAAAAATTGCTACACTTGAAAGGGTTTCTCTCAATTTTTGATTAGGTTTCATGGTAGCAGTACTCCCGAGCCTATGCACCCCATAGAAGTTATATTTATAGGGACATTTTTGGTATTGCGCTGGATTTTCCATCCCTCTTCAGGGGTCTTCTACACTAAGCTCCATCCTGATCCACTACACGCGCCCCTGCAGTTGTTTTTGCCCCCAAATGCACCATGTTTGCCATGATATACAATACCCTTAAAGTACAATTATCACCACCAATGGTATACATTTGGGAATGTGTTTCTCCAGACTTTTCTCAGAAAAACCCTTTCAGACATTAATTCTGTAAGTACAAATGCATTCTCAAGCACCTATTATGGGAACAGGTAATTAGTTGGTATTTCCAAAAGAGAGAGTTGAGAAATTCTGGTTTTCGGAAAACAGTCTTATACAGTTATGGGTACTGTAAATGTTTCTGTGTTCAGTGAAAACAAATATATATATAGTTGTGTGTTGCAATCAGGCTGTGTTGATGGAGTTCCTCTATGTATAACCTTTTTTTTCAGTGTGATACAGTATGTCTTGCTCAGCATAGGATTTTGGATAACATTGTTAAGAAGATAGACAAGAAATACACCTTCTTTATGACACCTTGTGAAATAAAAGTAGATGAGTGCTTGACTCTATATTTAATAAGCAGACTAATACAATCATGATTCAGCAGTTTACATTCCCTATAGAGTTGATAAATACATTTACTTTAAATCCACTGAGATTTATTGAAGAATTGCTTTTTTTTTTTGCACTAGTATTGCTCAAATGTAGCTGCACAGAGGCAATTATAATTAACCCCATAGGGTTTTATAGGAATGAAAGAGACACAATCAGAACTGACTGAGCCATACCATGGCTATTTAAAGACTGATGGTTACCAGAGTTGCCTCTAGGTTGCAAATTATCTAAAAGGATCCAGTTAGTCTGGATTTTTAAGCTAGTATGAGAGAATATACAGTATGCCAAAGTCACTGTTTTAGGAGCCCATTATATTTGAATCTATAAATTGTATTATATATAGGCGGGATGTAGCATAATGTAGCATAATGTAGCATACACTCTGTGAGAAGCATGCATCTATGTCACTAAGGCAGACCTGAATGTAAGACCTGCAATTTTACATAGAAATGGAACACGTTTTCTAAATGGTGCCACATGACTGTAACAGCCAGTACCAGAGACTCCAGTTTAAATGATTTCAAGACTTCAGCTTTCTCACATTTTAATTTTCTCTGTAACTGTTACATACGCCCATAATCATATATTATCTCTAACTGCCAATGAAATGTCTGTAAATATAATGCACTGTATAACCTCTGTTTATTTAATGTAACGTTGTATTGTCATCATAACTCTGCCCAGGACATACTTGAAAACAAGAGGTAACTTTAAATTTATTATTTCCTGGTAAAGCATTTTATACATAAGTAGTGAGCACTAAATGATAAACCATATTCACTAACCCTAACGTATGTATAAACTGTGTGTGCAGAAAGGCTCATTCAAATACGCCTTATAAACACAGATTCTGTAGATTATTTGTATGTAATATACTTACCACTGACGAAGAAGGACCACCTTTGAAACGCTTAGGGTTGCCGGGAGGACCAGTTACAGTTCTGCACCAAAACTGGAAGTGACGTAGAACGCCGGCTGGATCGGCGGTGGATGTCACGGAAACTGGAGCAACGCACATGAACTGGTCTGTCCCTTTGTATTTTAACTGTGATGTGTAAACCTACACCTGAATTTATATAAAGCTGGAGCTTTTTTAGAAGTCCCTATTGAAATTCTTTATTATTACACGGAGGACATAGACAGGAAGAAACAGGACCCCACTGGAGAGCACTCAAACATATACAGAAATCACAGTGTACTATCAATGGAAATGGTCATAAGTGAAATGAGGGGTGAGTGATTAAAATAAGGTTTAATGGGAGTAATAACTCAATTAAAATAGGGTAGAACACTAAGTTATCAGGGTGAATGAGACTCAAAATTAGCCAAAAAAGCATAGCGAAAATAAAATATGCCGAATAGATGTGTATAATATGTGCTAACACCCTTGATGATATGTTCAGGGTGTAGCTAGATGGTCAAACCGAGATGGCCTCTGCCTGTGAGAGTATAACACAGGTACAGCCTATATGTATAAGGTTGTAGTAGATAGCAGCAGGAGGGGAAATACATACACCAATAGTGGTATAGGTGATTCACCCTGCCTGAGTTGGCAACAGATGATAGAGATGCTTAATAAGCACTGCAACTGTCTGTGTTAGTAAGCTGTACTGGAGACTATAATGATGGGTCTACACATCCCATAGTGTGACAATCAAAGCAATTGTACCACTGTAAATATCAGTGATAATAGCTGTCATATATGGACACAGTTATAGTAGTAGGCAGACACCCCACACTAGGTGAGTCACCTGTGTAGGGAAACCCAGTGAGGGTTATAAATCCCAGCACAGCATACAGCTGTTGGCACACCAGTTGACACAAAATAAAAAAATTAAAAAAAGAGAGAACAGTAGTACACAAGTAGTGTCTACTTACAGGAAGCAGAAGTGGTGATTGGAAAGTTGAATCGCACCAGGTCCCCAAAAAGCACTGATAGCTCACCAAAAATAGAAATTAAAACTGTTTAATAAAGACTACATAAAAAAGAATAACAGAACAAACAAAAAACTGCTACATAAACACCCCTACTTACACCTCGGTAGGTAGGAACAACAAAAATATCCGGTATAGAAAAAAAGCAGACTCTGTGGTAGCGCTAGATAATAAACACCTACTTGCTAATGCTGGGTGTATTCGAGCTTGCCATGAGTGCTGAATTTATATAAAGCTGGAGCTTTTTCAGAAGTCCCTGTTGAAATTCTTTATTATCACACGGAGGGGAAACTACATCAAGAGATTGCATCAAAAGATACCTTTACGTGCCTGGTATAGGCACTTGAACATGACTGCATATCTTACGCATATCTTACCATCTCTATGTGCTTATGATATATTGTGAATGTACAAACGAATAGAAACCCACTATAAGCGCTAACCTACACTTAAAGAAATGTGTAAAATTATGTGAATAATAATAAATATCAACCATAAAGTGAATAGTGATAGAAAAGCAGCCTAGGGGAACAACAAATAACAGATCATTCCAAATCTGATAAAACAATATACAAATACAAAATAAGTGTCCCCGGCGCTAATGTGATCAGTCCAAAATACCGTGATCCAACAAAGACAGTCTGTGATACAGGGCTTCTTCTGGATGGGTTGATGGACTGGTTGATAAAAGTTCCAGATGGGAAGGGTGTCCTTAATGTGAAGTCCTCACTGATTCTGAAATAACAGAAACAAAGGGCACACCAATTGCGCAGTACGTAACAGCAACAAGTCCCTGTCTAGAACTACAGAGCCCTACTTACAGAATAAAAACTTGTCAATCCAGGGGAGAGAATCTGTACACACTTCACGTCTACACACGACTTCCCACGGACCCCACATGGTCTGGCGTGTGGAACCTTTCCTGAATTGGCGATGGTGCTCGTGGATGTTATCGATGCAGCACCCCCATGGGTATGGAAATAGGGAATAGGACACAGTAGTGTAATACGTAACAGACTTTAATAAAAGAATTAAAACACAAATAGCCCACACTTACAATGTATGGGGGTGAGTTACAAAACTCACGGATGCCGTCCGCAACTTGATAGTACCCCAGTCCGCAACAGAGAGACTCACTGACCGCGACACCCGCTACCAGCAAGTCGGGTGACGTCAGCGTTACAGGAAGCTCTCCTGATGTCAGGAACTATGGATGCCGGATCAGCTCAAATCACTAAGCTCCTCCTCCCTACGCGTTTCATGACTCTACGTCACTTCCTCAGGGGTATCGGAGCTTAGTTACTAAGGCATTTAAATACAGGCCCAAGTGGAAAGGCCTTCCTACAAAGGGGAGGTACTTGAGATTGAATGGCAGCTAGAGTTGCATACATGAATCAGTGCTCTAATAACAGAAGGCTGATGGGGTCAAACTGAACCAAACAGGCTAAATACCAAATAAAATGCATTAAATATGATATAAAAGTGATAATAAAAAGGATAATAAAAAGTATCAAACATATACTGGAAGTAAACATATCAGACAATTTAAACATATGCAATAAACTTTTTAGGAATCTTTCAAAAAGGCTGCTAGATCGAATTCAATGTTAAGACCTAGGGGGGACGGACTTTTTAACACATAAATCCAGTAGCTTTCGCGTTTGGAAACTGTGTTCAACCTGTGTCCCCCATGCCAACTGCCCTTAGGATTGTCAATTCCCATGCATATCAAACCTTCAGGATTTTGACCATGATGCAGTTTAAAATGATTAGAGACACTGTGAGTCTCGAGGCCCCTCTTAATATTATAAACATGTTCGGCGAACCGTCGCTTAAGGGGCCTCCCAGTGCGGCCTACATATTGTAGCCCGCACGGGCATTCAAATAGATACACACAGAAATTGGTCCTACAATTAATAAAGGTACCAATATCAAAACTCGCCCCTGTGACATTGGATTTGAAGGTTTTACTCTTTCTACTGTGCTTACATCCAATGCAGTTATGGCATGTATAATACCCTTTAAGATCATTGAGCCAGGTTACATGGCGATCCCTAAGGCCATCAATTGAACAACTAGGGGATAAGGAGGATTTTAAGTTCCTAGCCCTTCTATACACAATTTTAGGTTTATTAGGGAGACAGGTTTTGAGAATCGGATCTCTTTGGAGAATACTCCAATGTTTATTCAACATCTTGGATATGACAGGAGCCAAACCACTATATTGGGTAATAAAAAATGGAAACTGGGCCTGTGCTGTAAGAGCAGGGGCAGGATCATTTTTAGAAATTAGAGTGGCTCTGTCGATTTTATTGACCTCAGAAATAGCCAAGTCCAATTCGCGGCTATTATATTCCCGCTCTAGAAACCTATTTTTTATCCTGCTGTTGGTAAATTAAGTTTTCGGAACAATTCCTCTTTATTCGCAGTGCTTGGCCTTTGGGAATATTTCGGAACCACTTGGGGTGGTGGTGACTTGATGCCAATAAATAGGTATTGGCATCCACATCTTTATGGAACTGTATACTGGATACATGTTCAGTCAATCTCATGTTACTCCTTATTAAACATAGAGCTGCTACAATGGAAGTTCTAGATGGACAAATTAATTCAATTAAAGAACAATTGGAACCATTTATAGAACTTCCAGAGTATAAAAGCCTAGAAGAAAAAACATCTTCAAGAATAGATAAAACAGAGAAAGAGGTTAAATTTACTAAACATAAAAAGTTTATAAGAGACAAAAAAGACTACGATGACAATAGACAAAGAAATTGGAAAACAGATAAGACTATCATGATTAATGAAGTCGATACAGGTGGGCATGAGGTAGTTCAATCATCTGGTATCCCTAGAGACAGGATTGACTCTACTAAGAGCGAGAAGTTGGAGAATCCTATATTGGAAAGAAAAGGGGAAAGAAAAGGGGATACACTGTCGAAACAGGACAGTAAACCCACTGTTATTTCCAATAAGGGTAAAAAGAAATCTAATAAACAAGATTTAGTGGATCCACGAGGAACTAGGGACCATCCAGATGAGCAACATACTATGGGACATCAGCATCGTGATGGATCCCCTGTCGATAGACCATATGGAGGCCATCATTATTGCGATAGATCCCCTGTTGATAGACCACATGGAGGCTATTGTGAGACAAAAAAAAGACATAATTCTTTTTTGGACCAACGCCAGGGTTGAGCACCATTACAGGAATGATGGAGAGGTCCCAGGATCCAAACAGGCGGACAGGATCCAATAAGAACGGAAAGGAAAAGGTCAAGAATGGAAGATTCAGAGGGAAGAGAGGAGGGACAAGGAAGAGAAAGAGAAAGAAGAAGGTTAGACCAAGGGAGAGATTGGTAAAAAGTAATGTGTTTAATATTAGTGATGTTCCTCTGAAACAGGTAGAATTGGATGTTCTATCTCGGGGCCTTAACTTTGCCCCTGTCAATGGACCCAACATGTTTAACACCTTTGTTGACGTCCATAGGTTTCTGAGAAAGATCACTCTTAAAAAATACTATATGAAGGATGCAGTGAGCAGATTGGTTATTTTGCCTAGTTTAAACAATCTGGCAACCAAGCCTCCACTCACGCTCTTCAAAAAACCATCTACCTTCTACCCCAAAGGAATGAAGGGCAGTTTTGTAGACACCTTTGCCGAGATGGTAATTTCAGATCTAGAAGCAGCTAGCATAGATTTTAAATGTCATAGACAAAATCTCAGCAAGGAAGAGAAAGAGGCTGTTAAATCCCTTGAGTCCAATACCAAAATAGTGATCAAGGCGGCCGAGAAAGGGGGAGGAGTGGTTGTGATGAATTCCTCCTTCTACGAGGAGGAGTCACTTAGAATTTTGGGAGACAACACCACATATTTAAAATTAGAAACCAACCCAACCATCCCTTTTAAGGAAGAAATGGTGGCCCTTTTGGATCAGGGTCTTCGGGATGAGATTATAACTACACGGGAACTGGAATTCTTAACAATTGAGCAACCCAGGATTCCGGTGTTTTATTTCACCCCGAAGATCCATAAGAATCTCAGTAGGCCCCCCGGTCGCCCAATAATATCTGGGATACGTTCCCTCACCTCGAATCTTCCTCAATTTCTAGATTACCTCCTTCAAAAACATATAGTCCAAATCCCGTCATATCTGAGAGACACTTCACAAGTGTTAACCCTTGTACAAGACCTCGTCTGGATGGACGAGTTCTGTTGGGTAACATGTGACGTAGTCTCGTTATATACCGTGATTGACCATCAAATGGGATTGGATGCGATTAGGAGAGTTCTTGAAAAAGATGTTGGGATAGATGACAAACTGAGACAGTTCATTCTGGATGGGATCAGATTTATTCTGACCCATAATTTTTTTAGCTATGACCATGAGTTTTACCTCCAGACATGCGGCACTGCCATGGGATCCAGGTTTGCACCCAGTTACGTGAACTTGTTCATGTCCATCTGGGAGGAGGACCATATTTGGTCCTCCAACCCGTTTAGTGCAAGCCTGGTGCTCTGGAAAAGATACATCGATGATGTGCTGTGTGTCTGGAGGGGGTCATTTGATGAGCTAGAACAGTTTAAGTCATACCTTAATACCAAGACGTGGAATTTAAAATTCACATTTAATCACAGTAGATCTAGTATAAATTTTCTCGGCCTTTCCCTCTATGTTGTTAATAATATCATCCATACCAAGACTTACCATAAAGAAGTGGTGGATGCCAATACCTATTTATTGGCATCAAGTCACCACCACCCCAAGTGGCTCTGAAATATACCCAAAGGCCAAGCACTGCGAATAAAGAGGAATTGTTCCGAAAACTTAATTTACCAACAGCAGGTTAAAGAATTAAAAAATAGGTTTCTAGAGCGGGAATATAATAGCCGCAAATTGGACCTGGCTATTTCTGAGGTCAATAAAATCGACAGGGCCACTCTAATTTCTAAAAAGGATCCTGCCCCTGCTCTTACAGCACAGGCCCAGTTTCCATTTTTTATTACCCAATATAGTGGTTTGGCTCCTGTCATATCCAAGACGTTGAATAAACATTGGAGTATTCTCCAAAGAGATCCGATTCTCAAAACCTGTCTCCCTAATAAACCTAAAATTGTGTATAGAAGGGCTAGGAACTTAAAATCCTCCTTATCCCCTAGTTGTCCAATTGATGGCCTTAGGGATCGCCATGTAACCTGGCTCAATGATCTTAAAGGGTATTATACATGCCATAACTGCATTGGATGTAAACACAGTAGAAAGAGTAAAACCTTCAAACCCAATGTCACAGGGGCGAGTTTTGATATTGGTACCTTTATTAATTGCAGGACCAATTTCTGTGTGTATCTATTTGAATGCCCGTGCGGGCTACAATATGTAGGCCGCACTGGGAGGCCCCTTAAGCGACGGTTCGCCGAACATGTTTATAATATAAAGAGGGGCCTCGAGACTCACAGTGTCTCTAATCATTTTAAACTGCATCATGGTCAAAATCCTGAAGGTTTGATATGCATGGGAATTGACAATCCTAAGGGCAGTTGGCGTGGGGGGGACATGTTGATTACAGTTTCCAAAAGCGAAAGCTAATGGATTTATGTGTTAAAAACTCTGTCCCCCCTAGGTCTTAACATTGAATTCGATCTAGCAGCCTTTTTAAAAGATTCCTAAAAAGTTTATTGCATATGTTTAAATTGTCTGATATGTTTACTTCCAGTATATGTTTGATACTTTTTATTATCCTTTTTATTATCACTTTTATATCATTTTTAATGCATTTTATTTGGTATTTAGCCTGTTTGGTTCAGTTTACCTATTGATACATAGTTTGACCCCATCAGCCTTCTGTTATTAGAGCGCTGATTCATGTATGCAACACTAGCTGCCATTCAATCTCAAGTACCTCCCCTTTGTAGGAAGGCCTTTCCACTTGGGCCTGTATTTAAATGCCTTAGTAACTAAGCTCCGATACCCCCGAGGAAGTGACGTAGAGTCATGAAATGCGTAGGGAGGAGGAGCTTAGTGATTTGAGCTGATCCGGCATCCGTCGTTCCTGACGCCAGGAGAGCTTCCTGTATCGCTGATGTCACCCGACTTGCCAGTAGCGGGTGTCGCGGTCATTGAGTCTATCTGTTGCGTAATGGTGTACTATCAAGTTGCGGACGGCATCCGTGAGTTTTGCAACTCACCCCCATACATTGTAAGTGTGGGCTATTTGTGTTTTAATTCTTTTATTAAAGTCTGTTACGTATTACACTACTGTGTCCTATTCCCTATTTCCTTACCCATGGGGGTGCTGCATCGATTAACATCTACGAGCACCATCGCCAATTGAGGGAAGGTTCCACACGCCAGACCACGTGGGGTCCGTGGGAAGTCGTGTGTAGACGTGAAGTGTGTACAGATTCTCTCCCCTGGATTGACAAGTTTTTATTCTGTAAGTAGGGCTCTGTAGTTCTAGACAGGGACTTGTTGCTGTTACGTACTGCGCAATTGGTGTGCGCTTTGTTTCTGTTAATTCAGAATCAGTGAGGACTTCACATTAAGGACACACTTCCCATCTGGAACTTTTATCAACCAGTCCATCAACCCATCCAGAAGAAGCCCTGTATCACAGACTGTCTTTGTTGGATCACGGTATCTTGGACTGATCACATTAGCGCCGGGGACACTTATTTTGTGTTTGTATATTGTGAACGTACTTCACTATATTCTTTTTTTTTTCTCACATCTTTCCATATCACGAGGAGCGCTGAACATTGTGAACATTTTTGCTGCTGCTGGGAATTGGGAACAATTCAACTGTTCAAGCTGCACACCATCAAATCATCTCTAAAAATTTGGACTTTATATTTGTGTTAGAGCGCTTCCTATCTTTGCTATATCTAGTTTGTAATAGCATATTAAGACAAGCAAATTAGAACCTGTGTGTGCCAAAAGGAAATAGGGTCTCCTCCCACCACTGATGCATGCTGGAAGTATGGCCCTGAAGGACTTTGGGCCCAATTAACGCACTGCACCGGAGGCTCCCACCATGGTAAGGTGTGGGTATTGTGGGGAGGTGGCTATTGTGGGGCTATTGTGGGGGAGGGGGACCATTGTTGGAGAGGTGGCTATTGTGGGGCTATTTTGTTGCTATTTTGGAGGAGGAGGGGCTATTGTGTGGTTATAGTGGGGTTATAGTGGGAGAGGGGGATATTTAGTGAATATTGTGGGGTTAGAGAGTATTGTGTGGGAGTGTGAAATTGTGCGTGTGTGTATTGTGAGGGAGGGGGTGTTCTGTGTGTATTGAGGGGCGTTGAGAGAGGAAAAGGAGGTGGGAGAGAGGCAGAGGTGTTGGGGGAGAGAGAGAGGAAGAGGTGGGGAGTGAGAATGAGAGAGTGGTGAGGGGGAAGTAAGACAGAGGTAGACGCAAGAAGCAAGGGAGAAGTGGGGTAGAGAGATAGAGAAAGGGGGAGATGGGGAGAGGGAGAGAGTGGGGAGAGGGAGCAAGGGGGAGAAAAAGGGGGGAAGGGGAGGAGAAAAAACAGGGAGGGGAGAGAGAATGGAGGAGAGAGAGAGAATGGAGGAGAGAGAAGAAAAATGAATATGCCAGTGACATTTACATATTTTTAATACAGAAATCTCAAGAAAAAAAGTGTACACATAGGTTATAGTGACTATTTATTTAATCTTTTTCTGGTGCGCCCCGAGTCTTGCAGTCAGACACAAAAATTAGGCCCCAAGCTATTGTGAGTTTGACAGGCCTAGTCTAGGGCAGGGGCGCTCATCTACAGTCCTCAAGCTCCCCCCACCCCCCACCCCAAAGAGGTCATGTTTTCAGGATATCCCAGCTTCAGCACAGGTGGCTCAATCAGCCACCTGTGCTGAAGCAGGGACTGATTGAGCCACCTATGTTAAAGATGGGATATCCTGAAAACCTAACCTGTTGGGGGAGGGGGACTTGAAGACTGGAGTTGAGCCCCCAATGTTTAGGGCAATCGACTTTAGAGAATCATAGAGTCAGGTTATAAATGCATTCAGGAGTGTTAGAAAGTTTCTAATTAGAAACAGTAAACTCTTAATTAATACTGTAGGTGTCAACCCACAAGAACATGAGTGTGGTATGATTTGTAAACGTGCCTCCTATGGCATGTAAGGGGTTAAACTCTCCAATTCATATATCATTTTTACTATTTACTATTAAATACATCAGTTTTTAACAGAGTTATGCTATGGAGCTTGCGCTTCTTTCTGTTTAAAATGTTTTATATATATATATATGCCAACTATGTATATATATATATATATATATATATATATATATATATATATATATATATAGAGAGAGAGAGAGAGAGAGAGAGAGAGAGAGAGAGAGAGAGAGATAGAAAAAAACAGAAAGAAGCGCAAGCTCCATAGCATAACTCTGTTACAGCGCACGGTATTTTGCTCAAACGTAGAGATAAGAGGATAGGAAGATATGGAACACGGTATTAGTGTTTTAGTAATCGAACGGTACAATACAGCCAAAAGAACTTTGGAATTAAAAATGTATGAAAAATATATTTTTAAAATAGCTTAAAAATCTTTGGAATTAAAGAACCTTGGTAATTAAAAGTAAAAATATATAAATATATAAATATATGAAAAAATATATTTCTAAAATAGCTTAAAAATAGATTAGAAAATCCTTAAATAAAATCCTTAAATAAAATTTAAATGGAATTGTGTGGTTTTTTATGAACAGAAGCAGAATATGTGCTATATGTGGATGACTAACAGGGTGTGTTTACATAGCCTGTTGTTGGTCTGAGGTAAAAAGGGGATAATGGGGCTGGTTAGCAGAGTTTAATGTGCAGTCTTCCCTTCACGGAATGCTGCTAAAAACAATAACTTTCTCACCCTCCTGGTGGGGGCAGTACGTGAGTTGCTTCTCTCCCGGGGGCCCAAATAGGAAGAAAAGGGCCGAACTCGGTGAGTGAGCAAAATAGAAAACAAAGTCTCTTCTTTCTCTCAATCCCCTTCCCGAATTTGGAACCAGTAACTTCGCAATTGGATGATTCACTTTCATTCGCTTAACCGTACACAATTATATTATTTTGTAATCTCTATGTTTACGTTCTCTATGTTCACATATGCACCAACGAGTATATGAAATCTATCTGCCTCTGCGTAGCACAGTTAACTTATCACACTGCTTTTGAGTGAGGGCCAATATGATCGTGGGGACAAATCCCCAATGAAATACTAGAAACACACACTTTGAATTCAAGTACCCCACATTTCTCAATTATTGAGATACTTTTTAATACTTTTTAACATTTCACCTAAGCCTGGGTAACACACCAATACTCTTTACCCACATTTGTTATTCTCATTGCAGAATTCTGTACTCTCTCTGATCGCATATGTGCAAACAAGTACATGAGGTCCATCTGCCTCTGTATAGCACAGCCAACTTATCACTCTGCTTTTAAGTAAGGCCTAATATGATCGTGGGGTCAAATCCCCAATGAACCATACTGAAAATACATCCAAGTTCCATACATCATTAAATTACTGATCACTATGTTTGAATTACTGAACTATCACATTTGTAGGAATAATTCTACTCCAATTCTTTTCCGGCCACCATTGACATTCTCCAAACTAACCACAAGGGGGAGTCAAGAAACACACAGGGGTACTTTTTAACATATATCACCTAAACCTGGGTAATACACAATATATATATATATATATTTTTCAGGACAGATAGTCTAAACATATAAGCGATACCATATGGTAGCCCCAATTACACATATATTCATCTATACAATATTTTTATTTACAACACATTTTTATATTCCTATTTTATTATTTTATATTTTTTTATATATCACTTAAAATCCATCCATCTGAGCATGAGCTCTTTTGCATTTAGTTTAAATGTCACACATCACAGAAGTTCTAAGTGCAAGGGCCACTTTAGGTATGAAATTAATTTGCTGAAGGAATTACTTAGAGGTTTACTTCACAATGTATTGTGCTGCACCTGCTACCAATTTTAAGAGATTTGTTTAAAGATGTCTGTAGATTGCACAAATTACTAATTGCCTACACCTCGAGCGAGGGAAGGTCTCATAGAACTGATAGAGATCATGTGTGCATAATTATCTACTGTGTATAACATTGTCACTACTTGTAACATATTTATGTATGTATTTAGAGTTTAGCATTATTGGTCTTTCATATTATTGGGCATTAGTCCAACACCCAACACTCAATAAAGGTCGTTTTTACATTTTATTATTTAATTGTACCAATTCCAATTGATGACCAATCCAATCATCAATTAGGTATTTGCCTATAAAGAGGGAAGACGCAGGGCAACCGGCAGGAACCTGACGAAGCATTATTGCAAAACTAGTTGTTCCCTGCCGGAGCCCATTGATTGAAGGACCCAGCCAGCCTGCTGACATCCGGTAAGACCTCCTCTTCCGGTCCCGCCGTCGGACGCGACCACGGGAGCTGTACTGGTGAGAGGAATATCACCGGACGATCAGGCTGATGCTGGGCTGTTTTAAAGCTGTACTGTGAGTGTTATTTTGACTTTGTTTTCTGTACCTAATAAATTCTATTTTGCTCACTCACCGAGTTCGGCCCTTTTCTTCCTATTTGGGCCCCCGGGAGAGAAGCAACTCACGTACTGCCCCCACCAGGAGGGTGAGAAAGTTATTGTTTTTAGCAGCATTCCGTGAAGGAAAGACTGCACATTAATCTCTGCTAACCAGCCCCATTATCCCCTTTTTACCTCAGACCAACAACAGGCTATGTAAACACACCCTGTTAGTCATCCACATATAGCACATATTCTGCTTCTGTTCATAAAAAACCACACAATTCCATTTAAATTTTATTTAAGGATTTTATTTAAGGATTTTCTAATCTATTTTTAAGCTATTTTAGAAATATATTTTTTCATATATTTATATATTTATATATTTTTACTTTTAATTACCAAGGTTCTTTAATTCCAAAGATTTTTAAGCTATTTTAAAAATATATTTTTCATACATTTTTAATTCCAAAGTTCTTTTGGCTGTATTGTACCGTTCGATTACTAAAACACTAATACCGTGTTCCATATCTTCCTATCCTCTTATCTCTACGTTTGAGCAAAATACCGTGCGCTGACCAACCCTCCACCTCCACTGCAACTACAAGAAGATTCCGGGCTTTATCTTCTCTACTGGTCCAGCTGCAGAAAACAACAAGGGCAAGTATACACTACCCTTTCTTTGGTTACACACTATCACACAGGCAACATCACAAGCCTATACAAATAGGGAGCGCCCCAACCTCTTTTCTTTTTGTCACATAACTCTGTTACAAACTGGTGTATTTAATAGTAAAAGGAGAGAAAACAGGGTCTATTGGACCTGCACTAACAAGAGATAAAAAGAAAACAGGCATGTGAGAGATAACCTCTATACGGATGACGTCCCCAGATGGGAGCCGGGGTCTGGAGTTGGTGCAGCTGGGCACATGAAAAGCGGGTCTTTGGTCCATCCTGGCGTTTCTCCTGGTGATTTCACCTTCCAAGATAGGTGCCATATGTAGGCAGGCAGCACCTCCAATCCAACAGCATGCCACAGTTGATTAGATCCTGGATCTGCGGTATCGTCCTCTCATGCAGAGAGAATTAAGACCCCTCGCACTGACTCCGTAACGGGGTGACTTCAAAATATTGTATTCTTTTATTATCACCATTTTAACACTTTTCAGTTCCACATTTATTTTAATACACTTAATTAGCACTACTAAATTGTTTTTGTCTGTTATATTTATTGTATTTTTTTCATGGATACTACCTGCCCTGCTAATTATTTAATAAATACTGTACCTGTATTTTTGTCATGCGTACTTACACAATATATCGATGAAGTTAACAAAATGTAACAATATAGCAACTGTAACACAAGAGTATGCAGTTGGGTTAAATACAAACTTGGGTGACAATAACGAACATCAGATTAATCTCCATCACAATTACAGGATAACAGGGCTTGTTCCAAGAAAAATTTGTATTCGCATAATTTTTACGCACCAATAAGCTTTAATACTAAATTGCACGAACAAATTAATTGAATAAACCATACTGTGACTTAATTGATATGCAACGTGTCCTTTCCAAAGACACATGAAAAGCTCTCAAAGAATAAAACATATTGATAATCTCTGATAACTGTCAGTTGGGATAAAAGAAGCATTTCTGTGAATATTTTATACCATAAAATTATAATGATTTAGCAATAGCTCTAGCTTGCTCGTTCTTTATTTAGGTTGTACATTGAGAAAAACAGCTTGAACAGCTCTTATTATTTGTACTAAAGTCACTTGTTTTTTTTATCAAGTATATTGCAAGCAAAACTATGCAAGCAGAATACATTTCAACCGATATTGCCTAATTTTACTGTAAGATATTATATGACAAATTAATGCTTTGGGATGGACTACATTGCTTATTCATACCTTACTTCATTCAATAATATACACTTTAGCCTGCTAGATGGAGCTGTGAGCACATGTTTACTTCTATCACATTGATTAGACTTCACCAGATGGTTCTTGGAGGGGAATTAACAATTATTCAATTAATGCCCACTGTCTCAGCCAGAGCCTGGAAAATATGTTCTACCCCAGAAACTACACAGAACATAAATTGCTTTAAGCATAACTGCTGCCAGCTTTACCTCTGCCAGCCAAGTTCATCCTTAGTCATGACCAAATTCGATCCTGAATTACCCCCAAACCACAGATAATAAAGGGCATTAAGAGAATACAATGTGTTTCTTGTAAAGGCTTTTGAGATTTATTTTTAAATTGACATATGCCCGATCATAAATATTTAAATGGCGTTTAGAATGAGTACAATTTGTAAAAAATCATGTACACTCGCCTTCAAGTACAAAAACACGCATGTGCTATTGAGGCATTATGGTGCCATTATTAGCAAAGCATGAGACATTCGAATGGCTTGCCAATATCCCCAGACCCCCTAGACAGGATTGCGTCTTAGGTTCACAGATGTTTCCCATACTTAATTAGTTATTATACATGATAATAAAAATATGACACAAAGTTTGAAAACATTTTTCAAACCGCAAGCTGCTTATCAGAGGAGTCTTTTCAGAGCTTTATACTCTAATAGAAATTACAGTTTAAATCCTGTTACTCCTGAATATTTATTCCATAAAGGCCTGGAAGACTTCCTTGCCTTCCCATATGGCGTACGCCTACTTGTGTATTGCAATGTTGTGGCTATCATAGTAAATAGTGGTCTTAAATGTAAATGTTTCTTCAAAGAAAATGACAGTATATGTTTGCTGCCCTAAAGTGAGGAATACAATGCCCCCCAAGTCTCAGCTCATCATGTTTACATAGTCACTTTACAAAAATACTTTTAAATTACTTCTACCGTGTGTGTCATATTTGGGTAACTAATGTATCAATTACACAGATGTAACCCTTTAAACATGTCATTGGTATTACAGATGTAGGAAAGGTCATTGCACCTGCTGACACATTATGTGGGCTATTTTGTTATATTCCGTGTTATCACTGCAATTAGATGCAGATACATCAAGTTACCATTTGGGGTATCAAACCCTGATGTGACGTAAATTGAATTGAAGAACTATGCCTTGCATTGGAACTTGATGAATATGTCCCTTAGGAACATGCCAACTGTTCTCCACATTGCATCTATCACCCATAGTGGTCAGTCACTGCACTACATACACGTAACCTTCTCTTACTGTTTCTGTAAATCTTCTGTAATGCTCTATAAAGGGACTTTCGGTAACTGGTGACTGTCTTCTCATTTTATCCGCACTGCTCACCAAGACAGTAGTACCAGCAACTCTACAGGAGGAGAGGCAGGACCCACCCAGAGACCCAAAAAACACACAAGACCACAACCTATATTTACTCATTTTAATTAGGAAGGAAATACAAATTAGATTAAAAGTAACGCCTTGTGAACATTTACTCAGAACGGAATCACTTAAAACACTTTCTGCATTTCCTTGTACACAATAAACCAATTTTGTAACACATTTATTGTTTCTAGGAAGTTCAAATATAGCAGTTCTAAATTAGAAAGTGATGTATCCCCACAGAAGGCAGTTCCAAGCCCTGTCCCAATGAATGGCTGTTCAATTTTGTTACAGCAGTAAAATTATAGTTCATTTATATTTTGACCTGGCCAGGATTAATGCAGAACTAGTGCCTGGTGACTGGTGATTGGTGTTTTGTGGAGATGGTATCTACTCCTTTGTTATCTTCAATTATATGTAGTCTTACTGACCTACACCTATTTTATGAGCACTTTTCCTTATGGATATTGAGGTGCCAACGGTGTAGGCACTTAGTATCTCCACGGAATTACCAAACAAAATTTATATCAAAAAGTATCAGACAAATATAAAGTCCCAAATGTCAATCAGACTTTCCCTTAAGTAGTATGGAATACTCAATTGCTCCTGTGTCGCAATACAAATACAAATGGAGCTGTGTGATCATTCATGGGCCAGCTCTCCAAGCTTTGAGGAGCGTCCACAACACTGCAGACTTTAGATTTTTCTGATACTTTATGATATTACCTTGTTTTGAGTGATATTGTGTAAATTGATGCCTTGCTTTGCTCTTTCTTTATATAACTATACTGTCCATTTATAGTACCTGGGTACAATACATATCTCATGAGGTGATCATATTCGGGTTTCCCCTTATGCGTAGACTCTTTCCTCTGTCTAGATCTTTATACATTAACTTACTATTTATATATCTTTGAATTGAGGTTGTCCTAGGGGTTGTCCACTCTTGCACCATTTTGTGCGTGTCTTTTAGATATTTTTAATTGACTAAGTGTGTTTTTTTGTCTATTTCTTTAATAAATTCTGTGAGATTATCTTTGAAAGCACCAGAGATTGCCTTTACTGTATAAATTAAAACATAAATGCATATTATATGTACACTCCTTTATCCTTGAGAAGTTTTGCGAAAATACAATACCACAATTAAGCTCATTTGGACTGACGGCTGAGTACTAATACTGTACATGTCTCCTACTAATCCCACTGTAACATCAATCATGTATGACACTTGAGGCTCTATTCAGAGCTTAGACAATACAGTACAAGCAGACACAGTGTAAGCTGCTCTGTTCATATACTGTAGCACTGTGGCTATTTCGAATTAGTTATGTACCTTGAAAAGGATCAATTATAAACTGACAATTGGTACCGGTAGGTATTCTTGTATACTATTGTAGGTAGCCAGATACCCCCTGGACTACTAATTCCTCTACCTAACACGTAAGTCCTGGTACTAGCACAGGCATTGTTAGGGTTAAATCCATGCTCCTTGCTGCTGCAGTAAACAACTCCCTTGAGTGAAAGGGGGGGGGAGGGCTAATGCCTGGGTACTGCCATATCAGGGGCTCAGACCTAGGACTCTCCACCTTGGTACAAAAGGAGCTCCAGTTCCAAATTTAGTCTGGTCTGAGAGTTGGAAGTGTGGAGCCAGGGCTCTGATGCACTTTCCTTCCCCTCCCTCAGGGGAGTGATATCAACTATTCCACATTCCACCAGGGAGTGGGGGGGGGGGGTCAGGGATAGACCTTTGGGGCCTCAAGCCCTGGGGGTTGAGTCAAAGGGACAAATAGAGAAGCAAGCGGTCAGGAGGGACCAAGTTCTCAGAAGAGAACGTAGTGGTGGCGTATGGAATTTTATGCCGATTTGGGTTCCAGGCGATTCCGGGCTAAGTCCCGGTCAGGGTAAAACTCTCCCAAAGAGTTCCCTACACCTAGGAAAGTCTAGTTTTCAACCCCAGCTCCAAAGTAAGTGTGTCTTTTCATCTGTATTTTGTGTTTCATTGTGTGTAAGTGAATTTATGTCGAATAAATTACAATTTATTTCTCTACCTTGTTTTGCTCAATGAATGATCCCGGTAAAAAGGTGTAAATAACCTGGTCTCACGTGACACTTAACCCTTACCTTTAAGACTATCCAGGGACTAGCTCCCTCTTACCTTCAGAACTGCCTAATCAGTATCACCCCCAATTGGGCTCTCAGATCTGCCATTGCCCCTCAACTGATTGAACCATAATCTAAGGTCAATAAAGCTGGAGCAAGAGCTTGTCCAAGAACAGCCCTAAAGCAGTGACAGTCAGTCATCTTTCCTGCTCCCATTCATGTTTCCCACCCTTTCTTGTTCTTCCTCCTCATTCCCATATTTGTTTTCTTTCGGTAGGTCTTGGTTGTAGGTCTGGGATGGGTGTCCTCCCTAAGTTCCTACATGCGCTCCAGTACTGAATTTCTTGGGGAGTAGCACGTTAGAAAAAAAATCTACATAAATAAATATGTCTGCAGGATTACTTATCTCATTGCTTGTCACTTATTTATAATATATGTCATATATATACATACATACATACGCGATATTACTCTATATATTTTTGTCCTCCATGAACCTAGAGTGGAACACTACAATCTATTTACCCTGTTGGTGGAAGAAAACCCAGTTCGACACTAACTAAAGTTAATAATTACTGTATTTAGTCTACAAATGTTTTATTGAAAGGGGTAATTAACAAAGATATGTTGTTGTTTTTTAAAGCAGAGTACCTGGGGTTAAACATTTTAGCTGAGAGCAGGCTGTGAAGAGCTGCAGAAGGATCTCTCCAGTTGTGAGTGATTCTCACTCTAGTATTTGCAGTAAAGTAAATTGAATTCAGTGATGATAAGAAGAAAATAAAGAACACAAGAGAAGCAATCCAAAGTATACAAAATATACTACATGATACAACACAATAATGATACACAAATTCACTACGTAAGTACTAATCTTCACAGAGTATTATTACCTGACCATTAATACCCAAGGTGGAGTAGTTAAAAGCCTAAGGCCTCGGTCCCGCTGCGCTCGTTGGCGCGGGCGGCGGGTCGCGAGTTCCCCACCAGCAGGGGAATTCTCGCGAGCCGGTCCCGGTCCCCACTGGCTGCACAGCTGACTACACGCTGTAGCGCGTCAGCCGCTGGAGACACCAGAGAATGGTGTTTTCTAGCTTTGACGCGTGACGTGTGTGGCTGTGAGCCAATGGGGAGGGGAGGCTTCGGGAGGAGGAGAGGCTTCGGGGAGCGGGGAGGAGTGTGGAGTGAAAGCAGGTGAGTGCCTTTCTCTGTGTGTGTGTCTGAGTGCGTGCGTGCCTGTCTGTGTGTGTGTGTGCCCGAGTGCCTGCCTCTGTCTGTGTGTGTGTGTGTATGAGTGCGTGAGTGCCTGCCTGTGTGTGCGCGCGTGTGTGTGTGTATGAGTGCGTGAGTGCCTGCCTGTGTGTGCGCGCGTGTGTGTGTGTATGAGTGCGTGAGTGCCTGCCTGTGTGTGCGCGCGTGTGTGTGTGTATGAGTGTGTGAGTGCCTGCCTGTGTGTGTGTGTGCGCGCGTGTATGAATGAGTGCCTGCGTGTGTGTGTTTAAACTTACCTTCCAGCTCCAGCCCGAGTCCGTGGAGGGAGGGGGGGGGGAGAGTAGCGGGTCCCTCCGCTCAAGCCACGCCCCCCCTCCCTGTCAAACCTACCACCTCCCGCCCACCTCCCGATCAAACCTCCCACCTCCCGCCCACCTCCCGATCAAACCTCCCACCTCCCGCCCACCTCCCGCTCCGGCTCCCGCTCCCTACAGACCGCAGATCGCGGTCTGTGTATCTCAGCGCACCGCCTGTCAGCAGCGCAGGTGCGCTGACTCTGGGAGCGGGGCCTTAGCCTTAGGCTTCTATTTATTTATTTTTTTAAAAGAAGAAAACATTTCCATTATTATAAAATAATCAGACTAAAATCAATTTGCTTTTGCAAAAGCTAAAAACTAAACACAAATAATTTTTAGAATCAAAACAAAAACACAAAACATTTTTTTAGAACTATGTAACATTTTTTAGTTACTATGTAACTATGTAAAACTACAACACTAGTGAGAGCCTGCGCTTATCTGTAATACTATCTTTTTCTATAGGTGAACCATCGTCCTTGGCTAACTACCACTACCAATACCACTAGAATCACTTTTCCATAGATGGATCCAGGGTTCCTAAATACCAATCACTCCAGGAAGTTACATTATGTCATGAATTTTAGTCTGCCAAAGTGTACTTATATAATTACAGAGCTCTGATAATGATGTCCAATGTAGAACCAACATGTTGTCTTGAATAAATAATGATAAGAAGACTTGTGTGCCCATTGTATTTTTTTCATGTTGTTCAGCTGTCATAACTAGTTTATAACAACAGACATAGTTGTAGTTTTAAGAAGTAATTGGTACCTTTAAAACATTTTTTTTTAAAAACTTCTCAACATTTCCATAACTCCCAAATGCTTGGGAGAATGTTAATTACCTTTCCTAATCACTTTGCTGATAAACTGTTTGTGATATCAATACCTATTTTATTTCTTTGTTTGTAAACTAATTATGATGCCACCCTTGGCTAAACACATAGCACAAATGACATTTGATAACAATGGATTTCAGCAGACTTGAAGAACATAAGAAAAACATTCATTTGTAACATGCAATGTGTTGCAGACTCTATTAGCAGCAAGATGTTACCTACCAGCGATTGAAGGTATCGTGTGGTAGAAAACTGCTTGGTAAATATGGTTTAAATCTTTCAAAGGAAGCTGATTACACTGATGAGCTGTTTATAAGCATTTTTTTATGGCGATGGCCCCTTTAAATAAAACCGTACAAAGGGCCAGATAAAAACAGGTCTGTTGACTCGGTGCTAATATTGGATCGTTATGAAAATCATTAATAATTGTTATTTTCCCTGAGGTTAATGCATATCCACAAAGCTAATTGTATGTAAAACAATGGCTGTTACTGTATTTATCTCATTATCATACGCTTAACAACATGTTAAGTTAGTTCTTCTGTACCTTCTGTTAGCTTCAAATAACATGACTCATGTCTTACTTAACGGTGTCATTGCCCCCATCCAGAGCCTGGAATATTGGGTTTGCTGGAAACATACAGAAACAGTCAGAGTGAGAGACTTAAATCAAAGGCTATTCCCCTTGCATTTCACAGTAATATGCGTGGCATTTCAATATATTGCATACGCGTTGCAACAGCTGAATGATTTGGTAGCGCAACAACAGTAGCTCTACCTTTGATTTCCCAAACTGTAGTCAAAACAAAAATGCTAGATTTCTGCAACTTTCACTTGTATAATCTATCGGAGTGTTGCATGCGGAAAAAACAATAAAACTGCTGTCGACAACAAAAAGGATTCATGCAAAAGATAAACATGCTCGTGAACACAGGAGACCCATCAACCACCAACATGAAAACTGAACACAAAATAGAAGGTTTCAGCATACCAACGAATGCACTTAAAACAAAGGGTTTTATTTGTGTAAATGCAGTCTGGCATAAATACTGTATAACCACAAAATGGAGAGACTCTTAATACAGCTATTTTTGTGTTAGAACATATTGTGTAAAATAAGTGAAGAGTTGACGGGTAATTCTTACCGAAGGGATAGAACCCCAGTTTAGTTCCAAAGACCGGTTCAAGTTGCTGCGTTAATTGACTTTACATTTTTTAATATATTACAAAATGTATGTGAAACTGCACTCAGAGCCATAAACTCGCCTTTTTAAGTGTATTCATTAGTGTGCTGGACCTTTCTATATGGTGTGAAACCTTTACTTGCAAAATGTTAGGAGATGATACAAGATATCATGAGCAGGTGTATTTCTTTGCTGACTTCTATAGTATCCTGAACCAGTGAGTATGCTGATAGTATTTATGCACATTATACAGTAGCATAATGGTAAGAAGTGATGTATGGCTTGGAAAATGTGCACAGATAATGTTACTCAGATACTGTCTCTGAGTATGTCGTTAAGTTAGTAACTTTTTTATGCTAACCACATCTTTTATTTCCAACATTTTTGTTAATTTGGTTTTCCCAAAGATTATGAACTTCTGAATATTATGATTATTATGAATATTGATTGTTTGAGAACATGCAGTACTATCGGAGTCCTCCCCATTGATCATTAGAGATGCACAAAACTTTTGCAGAAGGTCATGAATCAAGCAAAATCTACTCTTTTTCAGCCTAAAAAAAAAAATGCTGCTGAGCCAGAGTTTGCAAGCGAATATATTACAAGACATTAAGTCAACATGCTAAGCCAACCTTGCAATTTCACCTAATTTTGCTATTTTCCAAAATGTTCTAAAATCTCAGGTCACCTAATGCTGAGACTAGAAATATGGCACACACACACACACACACACACACACACACACACACACACACACACACACACACACACACACACACACACACACACACACACACACACACACACACACACACACACACACACTTCTTGTGCAATTGGAAAGGAGCTCAGGGTGGCAAAGAGACTGCTGTACACATTCAATAAAATGAATGAACAGCTTGTTTGCATTATCAAGAATATGTTTTGTCGGTCTCCGTGTACAATTTGTTCTTTAATCAATTATTTTCAAATGAAATTACAGTTTACTGATTGGCTGGATAGATGCGTACTGCAGAGCTGCCTAACCCAGCTTCCACCAGTGCCTTACCACCCTCGGAATATTTCAGTGCCCGACCACACATCACCACCGCCATCAACAACATCGTTATAAGCTGTTGCTTATGGTCTAATTTTAATTTTTCTACTGTTTTTTTAGGGCCCAAGGAAGCCAGCACTCATATTGCATTGCCAGCCACAGATACTGTATAAATATCTATGCTTGCTTGACACAGTGCTTGGCTTGTTTTTTAATGTATATCCACCAGGAAATGTCACATTTGTAATGCAGTGGTTGCCCGAAAGGACATACTGTACAGTATTCCTATTATTTAATTTTTGGCCTTTGATGAGATGATGCCTAACACAGAACAGTGTTTTTTTTTTGTTTTTTTGCGTGATCGCAGCGACCGCATTAGAGTTCAGTGAGAGAAAAATTCTGTAACAAGTGAGTCTGAAAACTGAGACAGGTGTTAAGCTGCTGACTGACTGAGCTGCCTCTGACTTACTTAACAGTTCCACCAGTGTCGTCCTATCCATGGCATAAATATTACCACCAACAACTAGTGTTCACCATGACCGCCATCAGCATCATCATCTTCAATATTGAAAAATAGCATCATTTAAACTCACGTTTTATAACCATTTTGTCAATGCCTAAACAAGTCAGCAAGCCAGCCACAAACATAACATCTTGGTTGGCACAGTGCTTGTCTTGTTGACTGCGTGTCCTTAACTCTTTGTTCTGTAACACGAGGGTGAGTAGGAGGGGAGGACCCAATTCAAAGAAAGACATACCAAACGCAAACTCCTTTTTTATTTAAATTTTTTGTACTACTGTAGGATTTGTGAGAAGAAACTTACATTGCAGGGTCTATTGAGAGATAAATTCTAGTGAGATGTGAGAGTCTGATTGAGACAAAACTAGTTAAGCTGCTGCTGTTGTTGCAGAGGTATCGAAGCTGCCAATACTGTAATAACATCCTGATGATGGCATATTACCACCATCATTCATCAGTACCTAATGTACTACCTAATTGTGTACCCCACCACTGCCACCATCATTATCAATCACCACCAAGTCATCATACATATATTCCTACTACTATTTGATAGGAAGGAAACTTTGTTCACGTGCAAGATGAGTGTGAGGTCATTGATAATGTTGAATTGGTGAGGCTAGTGGTGAATGCTATGCTCAACTGACTAAGAAATGATGCCTGTGCATTCTCCATTAATCTAAGATTGATGATGCTTCCACCAAAACGTCCAGCGCCCACCACCTAGTAGCCACCACCATTAAAAACACCATTATCCACTGCCCATCCCCCAACACTAGCATCACCAGTATTACAACATGAGAATTGCCTGCCAACTTATACCAACATAACTGACATATTCACGTGGAAAATGGGTACTGAGGTATGGCTGAGGAAAGATTATTGGTACTGGAAGAACATATGTCAGAGAGTGAGACGGCCTGGCTGAGCAAAGATGGTGACCAGTGTCACTTGTACAAGTGCCAACCACCACCAACACTGGTGTCAATCTACCCCACAGGGCCCTACACAACACCACTACCACCTGAGACTTATGAGCAAATTTTTCCAGATAGAGCTACCCAATAATAAGGGCCGGAGGAACAGAAAGAATGACTTGTGATATTGACAAAAAGGAGGATGATGGAGGAGGCAAGCCCAGTGTGTGTCCTCTCCCATATTTACCCGTGTCGCTCATATACTGTGGGATAATACCTCAACATGTTGTCTTCCCTCAGGCACATTCTAAACCCCCATGACTATATTCCTACAGAATATTCACTCTATTCTAAACAATACCACTCTCAGCCCATGGTCCTGCATCGGTTCTCACTCCCAGTCCTATTATACTATAATAGTGGTGATGGTGATGATGGTGAATGGGAAGATGGTACTTGCTAAGGAGAATGACAATTGCCTATCTGAAACCAGGCCTCTTCGTTCTGGTGATGGCTATCTCAGATCATGGCAACAGGGATGGTGGAGGTGATGGGGTTGACCTTGAGGCCTGTCTAGAGGAAGAATGTTGATGATGGCATTTCCAGGTCTCCCTATGAAGACGTCATAGGTAGCTGTGAAGGGCAGTGATCCAAAGTTTGGCCTCTTCTTTCCCCCTATTAATAGTGCAATTAAATGTAGTGCAGTGTATAGTCTGCATTGAAAACAGATTTTTGCTACCTAGTAGAATAGAGATGGTGAGAATACAGTAGAGTTTCTAGGCTTTGGGGATAATTTAATAAAAATGTAAATAAAAAACTAAAGTAATCTGCTTTACAGAGCATCACATGGAGCTCACTTTCAAAATAAATGATATAGGGAAGAGACTGCACTTTATAATTCTCAATTTGTTTTAGCAAAAGTAGCAAAGTGGCAGCTCTCTATGTAAAGTCTTTTATTGTGGGGGTGCAGATGGCTCCTTAACCACACGTCAAATTTCTGCTGTCCCTCCTTGCTTGTTGCTTATATAATCAAGGTTTAAGCTTGCCCCACCACACTTTCCAAGTTGACAGGTCAGTTTCATTTTGCCAGGTTACGACAGATTCAATGTGATCATTCTTCCTGTAATTATACAGGTAAATAAGAATTTGAACCCAGGTGAGTGTTAGGCCCTGCTATGGTCATGCCTTGTAAGTGGCAGCAGGCTTAAGACGCTTTGGCCAAAGGGTTAAACTAAATGACCCTTTTTACAAGAGATATATAGGTATTGCACTGTGTATTTTTGTCACATTGGAAGTAGTTTTGGGCATTTTTGTTTTTTGTTGTATACATTTAGCCACGCCCACTAGCACTCCTTGTGACACACACACATATATATATATATATATATATATATATATATATATATATATATATATATATATATATATATATATATAAATATATATATATATACTGCACCGACACACTTTATTCGAGCAAATACCCAGTATGTACCTGGCAGATACCGGGAATGCGCCGCTCCTCACCTCTGACAAGCCCCGTTGCATTTGCCTTCCCAGCCTGGGTTCATGCCTGGCTGATGGGCGGCTGATCTGTTAAATGATAATGATTAGGATTTAATAGGCTGCAATGCTTCGCGTGTCTACCAGATGGCATAAATTCATGAATTGTAATGCAGTATATATATATATACTGTGCAGTATTGCAGCCAGCGGGAATAAAATGCTTCAATCCCTGCCTGGAAAATACTTCAATGCACTCGGGCAGAAAACAGTCACAAACCTCAATACACCCGGGTATACCCGAATTCGTGGGACTAGCCGAGCTCGAATAAAGTGTGTCGCCAGTGTATATATATTTATTATGTGGTAATGGTTGGGGTTTCTCAGAGCTTGTTGGGAATCTGTGTATTTTGCTTATATAAACAACCTCAGCTCTAGCACTTCATCCTTATCTGACACTTTTGTATACAGTAGATGTAGTATCTTTACCAAGATCCTACATTCATTATTAGAAATAAAGATCTGAGAACTTGTTGCGTTTCAGTTTGGGATTTTTTCGGGGTGAATTCTGCACAAAGGTAGCTAATTGGTAAAAAATTTGAGGGGGTTATTTAAATGATTTTCTTTTTTTATTTAGCAAAAAAGATGAAAATTAAATTTTTGCCAAATTGTTGTTAATTTTATTTAAAAAAACAAGTGGCTTAATCAATGTGACCAGCACATTGGTTATGTGACCTTTCCCATCAAGTGGTGATTGAGACTATTGAGGCTATCTTCTGTATGTGTGTGTGCAGATATCAGCTTGCTCAGTTGAAGTTTTCTTGTCCCGAATTGCTATAGCTTCCTTGTAGATTGTTATCAGCCACATCACAACTCTGCTTCACAGAGGTTTTCTGTTTGGCTGTGATGTTTCACTTTCTGCTCGCATGCCAAGTCTAATGTCATATCTTCTTGCTGCATACTATTAATATTTTTCATAAACGCATGTTCATATGAATTATTAACTTATTATGGGATATGAATAAAAGTGTGTGGGGTCGCAGCACGCAAGAATTTAAAATGAATAATATACATGTATTGTGATTTAAAGCATATTTTGATAACCAGTTGTTGCAACATGAGAGAATTGTTACGCATCTTGAAAGATATTCCTACAGTATAACCCTAGGTAACATATAAGATGTTGCAACCTTCCTGGGTCGGTATTGTAGAATAGCCACAATCAGATTAAGTCTGAATAGCGTTTCAAAGCAACAAGCTATAAAGCAGCAGAGCATGCATGCATATGAAAGGTACTACTGTATGTAGAAGAATTAAAGTGTAATGCTTGTAAGGCACAAAACAAGAGTCACAAAATCAAAGAAAAACGTACAAGTGCATGAACGTGAAATCCTAAAAAGGTAACACATAAAATACTTATCCAAATAAATTGTTCAAAAATAACAAGCACCAAATGTTCACCTTATTATGCTGTGCAGGGGGTCAAACATTCTTGGGTTATTTCAGCCCTTCTTCTGGCCCATTCCCACATAAAAAGAGACCTGTGGTACTTCACTGAGTGTCCATGGTAGATTGAGTCAGATGCCTAGAATGCTGCTCACTGTGTGTCCGTGCTTCATACAGGTGTGCCTCCCGGGCAATGGAGCTCCTGCACTTCTCCTTAAAAAGATGGCATTATGACATCAACTCGCTCCGATGTGGCCACTACCTGTGGTTGTCAAGTGTGCAAGAAACGAAACCCCACTCATACTTTAGGGTAACAGTCTATCAGAGACTTTTTATCACATATTGCGTTACTACAGCAAGAGTACAGTAGTCAGTCTTGAGTCTGAATAACATAGGCACTAAATCTTTATTCTTAACACATCTATCGTATACCAAAGTGGAGGAGGCGTGCATAAACTCTCAGGGTCTCACAATACTGGGTGTCACCTTGTAATTTTGGCAGCTATACAGTTATTTGCTACAAAACTGGAATATGTTCTTGCAGAGGAGACAAGACGTGTACACCATTCAAGGCCAAAATCTGACTAGAACAAAATATGTGTGAAAAGTAGAGCATACAAATTCTCCTACATACATATACACATACTGTACACATCAAAAAGCCCCTAAACACCTGCTAGTTACCCACATTACATTTCTTCAGAAAGACAGTTCTTGCCCACAACCCACTGCTATAGTAAGGCCTGAAGTTTTATTCCACACAAGCTAACCCACATTGGCAGGCAATGTCTCTGGTAGACATGATCCTTGCAGACCCAGCTGGGCAACTGGGAGACAGAGAATTTCCTCTGGTGCCCCTATGGATGCAATCTCAATGATACAGTATATCCATATATGGGAAAGAAAAATGCAATGGCACAATTGTTCGATTAAAGGAACATCTCTACAAATGTGTACATTGTTTTATTTCTAACAAGCTAAAGTGTCCTGGCCTTGCATGGGTTGCAGTACTCTGGAGTCATATTTTCCATTAGGAAGGTCACTGATGGTTGTGAGTGTCACTGAGGGGGAAGGTTACCGAGGGAGTGTTTCGTATAAGAGAGTCGATATCACTATCATTTGGTGTGGGAGTCTTAATGAGTGGGTGTTGGGGTGCAGCCTCACTCAGTGGAAGGTGGCATAAAAGCCTGTCAAATTGACGGGTTTCTTAAATGAAAAACGTTGTTATTACCTCAATGCTTTTTTTCTTTCCCCACCTTTAGAGATGGGCAAAGTTGTTTTGTGGATTTCAATCTACCTCAGATCGACCAGTTCATTTCGTGCGTGGATTTCCGTGGATGGTCTCAAAAAGGGCAATCTGCCTTTTCTGAAGAAAAAAAACGACTATGACTGAAATCTGCGCCACGGATTAATTATTTGAACCAAATATGGTAACCTGTGATCCACGGATGATGAAAAGCTGGGGCGTATAAATAGAAGTGCAGCACGGAGGACGAACTTTTATTTTTTGGAAGATCAAAATTATGATAAAAACTATTATTATTTATGGAATCTTATATATGAAGATTTACAGCTCTTGAAATGCTAACCTGCTATGGGATTTTGGGTAATCCCTGGGAACGGCCGATACGGGTCAGAGCGTCTAACTACTTTCTGGTTTTAATAAACGCTATTGGAGCTGGAATTACCGCAGCTGGCTGGCTGCTGGTAATTAATGATCTCCTCGGCTAGTGTGCAATTACTTATGGGCACTTACCCTCTTTCATACTGTATGAGGATTCATGAACTGTCAAACTATCAACCACATCATTGTCTTGTGGCCAAAACAATCACATCTCTCATCATATATTAGTCCTATTTGAATGTTGAACATCTAGAAGTAGTGGTGTCCCAAACAAGCTAGTCCCTTAAGTGCTCTCTGTGCTGTGCCGGGCAGCACAGCCCATCCCTAACACAGGCAGCATGTCCCGAACATCTCTATCAGCATTGACAATTGTCATCGACTCACCAATTACAAAACATCCATGTTGTATGTAAACAAAGACAGTCAGTGCCTGCATTAGCAACACGTTCAATAGATATAAAAATTTATGTATGCATGGTTTTGATTTAAAAAAAATACCCATAAAGCTCAGAGTCCTGATATTTTATTCAAAATAGGACATTATGTGATTGAGCGATTAGTAACTCTGACTCTGTCTCAGTCCCAGGGCATGTTATTCCTTCCAAATCCTCTGTTAGGTTACTGATTACCTACTAATTAGGCTACTGATTACCAATTCTATTTGTCATCTCTTGTATACCACCAACACATTTCTTATCCATGTAATCATTTGAGGACTCACATTACCATGGTAACGTACCAGGTCAGGTATGTGGCAGGGGATAACGGTTTTAAACTAGGTGTAGCAGTGAAACTAGGCAACGTACAGCATGATTGACACACATTTCTTGTGCCGTACAAGTGCTTCCTTTAAATATGTGTAGCCGGGATTCCTTTGCGCACATGTGTTGTATTGCAGCAGAGCAGGGAACGCTCCAGTTATCGGAGGTTCCACGTATTAGGGCGCCACCATGTTGGGAGTTGGCGCAGGCGCAGAAGGTGTGGAGCAGGAGGTCGCGCATGTGCGGACATAGCATGTCAAAGCCCGCGAAGGAGGAGTAGCTCCCATAGGGTGGAGCATAGGGAACTTCGAGTCACAGCAGCCCCCATGGGACCATGTGACGCCAGGGGACCAATCGGGTGGTAGGAAGGCAGGAAGGCAGGAGGATATAGGGGTCGGAGGGCGCGCACGATGCTCAGAGCTAGCGGGAGGAGGAAGGAGATGGAGCTGGAGATGGAAGATGTAAGGTGTAGGGAGTCATTCAGCCCCTACCTAGGCCTTATACCCCAGGCCCAGTTAGGCCCTGAGCCCCGGTAGTGTGCAGCAGAGATAGGGATTGGCCCTAGATAGGTTCCGGTTCCCTTATTGTGCTGCCAAGTGATCGCGTGAGAGACAGTGTGTATTCTGCAGGAGGTCTGGGCTCAGACCCTGCCGTTGTTGCTACCGTCTGTCTGGGTGGGATCGCCCCGGACGCCTATTGATGGAAGTCACCGTGCATCTGACCCTTTGTGAAGATCCGTGGCAGGCCTGGGCACTGGAGTGCCCGGCAGGTAATCAGCAAGTGCACCAGCTATACCTTCATTACACAGGACACAATGGCTGCGCAGTCACCCATACATATTCTTTACCTCACTGGAGGGTGGGGGCATAAGGTGCTGGGGAACTGGACACGGGGTGGGATCACCCGGTGGAGGAGGGGAATAAGCGTCCTGCGAGACGCAGAAGGTAGTGTCACCTCTAGGGAGGGATACCCATAATATATACACATCTGCTGTTGCCAACAAGTAAAGTCATTCGGTTGTTATATGCTGTGTGTGTATTGTTATACATAGTGTCCTGCGAGGAACCACTCCCCCTCTGGTGGGAGCCATCGCAGGTGGAGGCGCTGCACCAAGTATCAGGTATCATTAGTATTACGTGTGCCCCAGGCTCTCCGTGGCAGAAGCTTAGGCCCTGTGAGCCTACAGGTTATACAGCATATGGTAGCGGTCTGTGTTCACTAGGAAGCAGGGCTACATATATTTCCTAGATCAATGTAGGAATATGCATAGCATTTATTTGATTGTTGAGACAGAGAAAATGCGCTCACTGTAGACAATGTTAATTATTTTTATTACAAAAATGATGATTCTCCGGTTGTAACCGCCGGCGTTTTTTAAAAAGGCCCTATGATAGATGAATCCGTCGTACTTTTATCTTACATTACAACAATGGATTAGAAATATCTCTAAACACAATTTGTGGGATGGATTTAGGTTAATCCTACTTTGTTTTTTCTCTCCCTCTCCCCCTCTCTCCCTCAATTCCTCTTTCCCCTCTCCCCCTACTCACCTTCTCCTCTCCCCCTCATCTCTCCCTCCCACTCTTCTCTCTCCCTTCACCTTATCTCTCCCTACCATCACTTACCAGTAATATTGTACCTTTTGTTGTCCCCAATGCTTCCTGCCTCTCTATCCTTCTCCAGCATTGAGGTGGGAATGGATGGAAATGCCACCCAAAGCCACAGGGGCACATCTGGAGAGTGGATGGTCGGACAGCCGGGTCAGGGTTGGAGAAATCAGATTAGTCTTGATACTTGCCGGGGTCAGAGGTAGGAGCCAGTAGAATGGTCAGAGTCTGATAGTCGTGGTCAGGAGTTAATGCCAATAGGAATGTAGAAGTCTATGAGCCGTGGTCAGGATTGGAGAGATGCGGAAGGTCAGAGGTAAGCCGGGGTCAGTAAGCTAGAAGTACGGAGTCCAAGGGCCAAGCCGGGTCGGTACACACGAGATCAATTGGAAAGCAAGGTGAAGGTACACGGAGCAAGGCAAGGCAAGTCTAACTTACAGCATATACCTATCTGCAATGTTAGCTGGGTAAGCCAGTTACCAACTTTTAATAACACACAGATATAACATTAAATTCTTAACTGTCAGATGGGGACAGCGTCCCAATAGATTATCAGATGCTGCAACACGTGAAGGGGCGTCCTCCCCGAACTGGATACAGGAGAGCAGCATGCCCCAGCCTCCAGGCTTTGAGAGAACGAAGCAGCAAATCAAACTGCAATATATTCCTGTTCCTCAATTAGGAGAGCAGGTGAGGAAAACCATAAGCATTGCAAAGTCTGTTATGGATTTCCTATCCACCAGCCTTAGTGACTGTGAATCTGTGGGGCGGATCACTTCCATTCTAAGTCTGCACTTTCTTCTATACATCAGACAGAAAGCTGCCCACTATCCTGGGACTATGTCACAACATGTATAGCAAAATGTAATTACTTAAAAAGGCACACACTTAGCCATAGTTATGCATATTTATCTCAGTATGAAGAATGCTCCCTGCTTACAAAGATAATTATCTTAATCTTGTTGACGCTACACATCCATTTTTTACATCTATAAAGCACAAATAAACCATCATAAAATCCACTAATTTATAGTTGATATAAAACAATGCATAAAGAAAACAATAAATAATTATTTATTGCCATTTAATATGAGTTCTTAAACATTGAATTCTAAGTACATTATCAGGGGGTGTATAAATGTGCCTCTTTATTACTCTCTCGCCCTCTATATCCAAAGACAAATATTATTATACTTTTTGGAACAACCTATTATTATTTTATGTTTGCGTCTTAGAAATGATAAAAGATTCATGTAGAAAAATCATGCATTAAATTCAAATTCAATTAGATCGTAATTTGTCTAGCCCTCAATAAAAGCTAAAAAAAAGAGTATTATGCTCACACATGCATCTATTAAATTATAAAAATATGAGTATGTATTTATTTAAACATGTGCAATCTAGCAGACTTCATATTCATATTATGAAATATAGTAGAACACACTAATACAGATGTAGTCAGACACTGTTTTCGGTTCCACGCAAAACCAAGTGTAAATCTCCGGCATGTTATTTGCATGTTGCGGCCCTGCAATCGTGACTGCGTTGCAGCAGCAAAAATGTTAGTTTTTGCATCAGCCGTAGTACTCTACAGTAATGATAGGCGGTGCTAGTACTGTACAGTATGTTTTTAATCTATATGCAATTTGACCCACCACTTATTCCCATATCAACTTCAGATAATTAAAAGGTATGTTTAAAGTATGACATTTTTATTTGAGTAAATTAGAGCTTAAAGATAAATAACAAAAACTTTGTGAAATAATACACTCTTCTTAAAATAATACAATCGTCTTCAACCAACATCTTGTTCTTGTACAGTTTCACCAGTAAAATAATTGTGAGATTGTTATTTATTAATAATTGAGACGTAATAGATGTATGAATTACACTGTGCTCTTTTAATTTCATTTGTGCGCATGCGCGTACTACCAATATGGGAACTGTATGGAATGCATATGCAGTTCATTTGTGCGAGTGCAGTTTACAGGTATATCTAATTCAATGGAACACATACATGACTTAATTATTAATTATTGCTGGATGTGTTTCCTACATGAACACGGTGTTGAGTTTAACAGCCTGCTGACTCTGTAGGCACCATATACACAAACCTCCCTACTATGGTAGGAAAACGTATCATCCAAGCATGATCCATCGGGTCCCTTTACTCCTGTGGGAACTCCCGGTGCTTGAATGTGGGGATGCTCGGAGGGGTCCTGGCGAGCTCTGTTTCACCTCCAAGTCATTTGGCTGCCATCTTTATAATAAAGGGTTTCTTGGCATTTCAAGTGACATTATTACATTGCATATTGTATAGAAACATGTGTGACAGTTTTGGCAGGTTCCATGCCAGCAAAGATATTCAGTGCACCATACTGAGTTGCAATTACATAAAAAAACCTTCCTCAAATAATTCCGCTGGCTGACTGTCGTCGGCTGATGGTTGAGTCGCGGTGAACAAACTGGTGCCGCATCTGAAATCTTACTCCTTGTCACAGTACCGCAAATAGTAAGTCCGGCTACATCTGTACATACAGTACTACACCAAGTAAATGAAAAGGTGAGTACTATTTTCTATTTAAATCTATATATATATATTCATATGTAACACCCTTTCCCTATCCCTATGGGAAATAGCGGTAATTACGGTCACTTGTGCTACCTGTTTGACTTACAGAAGGCCTGAGCCTCCGTTCCTTGGGAGCCTTGGGTGATGGTGTGTTTGCAGGTGTTTAAAAAACAGATATAATCCAAGTCTACTACAGTGGTCCATTGTGAATCGACCTTTGTCCTTGAAGACGCTGATGACGTTATCAAATTTAGGCATTTCCCTATAAAAACCTCTAAAGCACAAAGCTGTGGGCTTTTTTCTACATTGTTATCCCTGCACAAATGCTGAATGGACAATATGTCAGCTCCGTACATGTATACAAAACCTGATTGTAGTTATGCATTTTTAATATTTTCTGCAATTAATGCTTGAACAGATAAGAAGATGGCTGTATCAGAAATATATGAATATTTCATTTCGAACTATGATTTTTTCAAATTTTCACCTGACATGCGTGGGTGGAAGCATTCAGTAAGGCAAACCTTAACTAACGATGATTGCTTTTTTCGCATTGCCCCTCCTCCCGGAGATAGAAGAGGGTATTGGTCTGTGATCCCACATTTTTACAGTATGTTTGATCATGGCAACTAGAAAAGGAGAAAGGTCGGGTTTAATCCATTTAAGATTCGTCTTCCCCAATTCAGCAATGTGCCAGTGCCGGCTTACAATAATGGTCTGACAGTCAGTGAAAATCTGGTAAACGGCAATCCTTGCTACCCAGCCCTGCCAGATTACCTGCAAGATTTCCAGACTGATTTTCAACTAGATTACACGTACCAGCAGGCTTACCAACTTGATTACCAGCTCCAGCAGCTGTCAACTATACAGGTAGCAGGCCAGCTGGCACCTGTGAACTATAATGCAGACTACAGGAGTGACCACGTCTTGTACGCACAATACACCTATAACATTGGCTCATCTCCACCCAGTTGGCAAAGTTTATAATGAAGGTATATATAATGTACTACAGTATACTGTTTTACACTATACAGTACAGTATTAAGTTTAAAGCTGCAGTTCAAGCTGCCGTTTAAAAAAAATATATTTATATACAGTTAGGTCCGGAAATAATTGGAATCTGACACAATTTTCATAATTTTGGCTCTGTACACACCACAATGGATTTGAAATGAAACAACCGAGATGCAATAGAAGTGCAGACTTTCAGCTTTAATTCAAGGGGTTGAACAAAAATATTGTATGAAACGTTTAGGAATTGCAACCATTTTCATACACAGTCCCCTTATTTCAGGGGCTCAAATGTAATGGACACATTAACACAATCATAAATAAAATGTTCATTTTTAATACTTTGTCGAGAATTCTTTCCAGGCAATGACTGCTTGAAGTCTGGAACGCATGGACATCACCAAACGCTGGGTTTCCTCCTTTGTGATGCTTTGCCAGGCCTTTATTGCAGCTGTCTTCAGCTGTTGTTTGTTCGTGGGTCTTTCTGCCTTAAGTTTTGTCTTCAGCAAGTGAAATGCATGCTCGTTCGGGTTGCGATCAGGTGATTGACTCGGCCATTGCAGAATATTCCACTTCTTTGGCTTAAAAAACTCCTGTGTTGCTTTCGTATTATGTTTTAGGTCATTGTCCATCTGTAAAGTGAAGCGCCGTCCAATCAACTTCGCTGAATTTGGCTGAATCTGAGCAGACAATATATCCCTATACACTTCAGAATTCATCCGGCTGCTTCTGTCTTCTGTCACATCATCAATAAACACTAGTGACACAGTGCCATTGTAAGCCATGCATGCCCATGCCATCACACTGCCTCCATCGTCTTTTACAGATGATGTGGTATGCTTCGTATCATGAGCCGTTCCAAACCTTCTCCATACTTTTATCTTCCCATCATTCTGGTACAGGTTGATCTTAGTTTAATCTGTCCAAAGAATGCTGTTCCAGAACTGGGCTGGCTTTTTTTAGATATTGTTTGGCAAAGTCTAATCTGGCCTTTCTATTCTTGAGGCTTATGAATGGTTTGCACCTTGTGGTGAACCTATGTATTTGCTCTCGTGAAGTCTTCTCTTTATGGTAGACTTGGATGATGATATGCCTACCTCCTGGAGAGTGTTCTTCATTTGGCTGGATGTTGTGAAGGGGTTTTTCTTTACCATGGAAAGGATCCTACGATCATCCACCACTATTGTCTTCCATGGACGTCCAGGCCTTTTTGTGTTGCAGAGCTCACCAGTGCGTTCTTTTTTTCTACGAATGTACCAAACTGTTGATTTGGCCACTCCTAATGTTCCTGCTATCTCTCTGATGGATTTTCTTTTTTTTTTGCAGCCTAAGGATGCCCTGTTTCACTTGCATTGAGAGCTCCTTTGACTGCATTTTGTGGGTTCACAGTAACAGCTTCCAAATACGAATGCCACACCTGGAATCAACTCCAGACCTTTTACCTGCTTAATTGATGATGAAATAATGACGGAATAGCCTACACCTGTCCATGAAACAGCTTTTGAGTCAATTGTCCAATTACTTTTTTTCCCTTGAGGGGGCTACATATTATAGAGATGTAATTCCTAAACCCTTCCTCCAATTGGATGTGAATACCCTCAAATTAAAGCTGATAGACTGCACTTTAAGCCCATATTCATTATTTAACTGCAACCTGAATTTATTTTGGTACACAGCCGAAATAACAAAACTTGTATCAGGGTCCAATTATTTCCGGACCTAACTGTACAGTATATACAGTACCGGCAGCTTTTATTTGAACAAATGCCGGCGGCATGCCGGGATCTACTCCGGCTTGCGCCAGTCTAGACCGTGCGCCGCCGCGTTTCCTCCACGCACCCCCCCTCCACTTCGGGCGCATTTTAGCCCCCCTTCCCGACCCCGAACCCGGCTCCTGCTCTGCCCCTCTGCTTCCCCGCACCCCCGCTTACCTCACTTTAAACTCCAGGGGTGTCGGGGAAGCCGGGGAAGCCGGGCGCGCACGTGACTGTGACGTCACAGTGCGCCGCAACAAGCCGCGTCACCACGCTTCCCACACGCATCCTGCCGTGCGGGAAGTGTTCGAATAAAAGCTGCCGGTACTGTATGTACAAGACCCTATGATCTTCTAAATAAAGGTAAATCTAATTATGCATATTAGACCATGGTATTTACGGTACATGTACATATTTCTTTAAATACATAGCGAGATGCACAATTCAATAAAAAACTAACATTACTGTTGTCATATATTATTAAAGTCAAACTTCTTTGTGTTTTGGCACTGAAATTGTGTTTTGATTTTTAATTAAAAACATCACCATCACAAATACAATTTCTGTGACAAAACAGTGACAAAAGACAAAGAAGTTACACTTAAAATGCGCGTGCTCGGCACCCCCCCCCCCACTTTTTTCATAGGTTATTGTGTTCCTAAGGGTATTTATATTAATGTGCAATACCATGATTGCTTGTTATTGACAATGGCGTAAATGTTCCACTGATTTAAACTGACATGGACAATCTTGCAAGACCAATGCAATGTCTCAAACACCAAGTATAGTTCCAGTAAACAAGATCTTACTTTAACAATTGCATAATCCTAAAGTTTGCCCTGCCACAAATGACCTCTTCATCTTTTTACATGAAAAACACTAGGAGCATCATATTGCTGAAACACATGCTTTTGCTATATCTTGAGTACATTTCACATTAATCTTTCTGTGCTTGTTTTGCCACAGCTTTCTTCTTTATGTGAGGTTTATTCTCACTGTGTGTGTCATTTTTATCTCTCAGTGAGTAAACAGCGGAAGCCTTTCTCGCTTACTATATTCTTTCCATCTTCTCTCTCGTTTGCTCAGCTGTTTCTGCAACACACACTGCTTTCTATAATGTGTTATAAAATGTTATCAACAGTCCTTTATAATTGTTTTGTCTTTTAAGGCAATCACCTGCTGATTTAAAATCGCTGAAAGTTATAAGTTTGATAGTTCAACAGTGTTAATCATTTACCAGGCTTGGTGAGAAAAGGCTTATTTTGTTAGTCAGTTATATTTTGCCGCCGTTTGGCTAAGCAGAAACAATGCTTAAACTGCGGATATTAAAACACTGGATGTGATCATGCAATTGAGAATACTAAGGGGCCTATTGTAGTAGTGTAACACACTCCCCCCCCCCCCAATCGCAGATAGGGACCCTGTGGGGAAATCTACGTGCATTACCCGGTGTGGTGCGTTACCTGTCAGGTTCACAGGAGGGCTGAGCCTCCGCCAATGAGAGCCTGGGGTGTATCCTGGAATGTACTTACATAAACAGCGCCTCCACCTGTGCAGGATCCTAGAGTATAGAATAACCCCTGACACAGGACTTCATACACAGTAACCACATACACCAAAGTATATATAAACAGTTTACTGTATATGCAGAACAGAAAAATAACATATCATCAACAGTACATTAGTGTCACCCTGTATCACTAATAGTACAACTGCCCGGTCACCTCGCAGGGCCTTCACCCCATGCCATGTACCCAAGAGTCCTACAAAGCCCACCGCTTAGGCATGATCAGCGCCGTACAAGATGAGGTGTAAAGTTGGTGCACTTGGTGACTGATACCTGCCCGGGGTTCCTGCACCTGGGTACAGCAGAACAACAGGAAGAGAATCCGTCTGCGTCCAGCGGCGAAGCATCAGCGATGGCGTCCTCCTCCAAACAGGGTAGTCTCCCCCTGGATGATCTCACCATACAGATGGTCTCTAATCTGTAGTGAGATAGGTCTGATCCCAGACCTCACTTGTCAAGGCCGCACAGCACTGCAGCTGTGTCCTGAACTAACCCACTGCTAAAGGGGCAAAGTCCTTAACTGAAGGCGCCTTCCCTAAAGCAGCCACAAGCTAGGATGAGTCGGGGCCTGTTTTTCTGTTTTAGCAAAATCATAATTCTAGTGACCTTTTCCTTCCCTTATTTGACTTATCTCACACCTGCACATGAAAGGATTACATTTACAGTTTGGAAATTCAACACAACTGACAGCGCTATTACAACCTTAGTCAAAAAAATTACTTAATTGTGAGAGAATGTTTACAATACCAATTTCATATAATATCCAGAGATCTGCAGCCTGGATGACGTGAGGATTGTCCAGCAAATCTTTCTTGGTAACCTTGTGGAAAAAGGTCATCCTTGTGGAAAAAGTTTCTCGAACATTAGTTTGAGAAACGCGTAGGGTGAAATGCACATGAGCAGTGGAACTGAATGTATTACACCGGTAAGTGGAGAGAGCTTGGAATTTGAGCAGAGAGAGACCCCCTGATGAGAGCAGCAGAGGACGCTGACCCCAAGCGTGGATACGTAACACAGTGCTGACGTCACGATGAGCAGACACAGACACAGAGCGAACGCGAGCTGCGGCAGTGAGAACGCGGAGAGGAAGCCAATACAGAAATATGGAGTCACAGAAGACACTCAAAAACACCATCAAAGCAATCCCGCACATACTGGAGGACAAAGGCTGGTGGTGGCCATAAAGCCCAGACTGCACATTTTTATGTTGACATTTGTACATGTAACTCCAACAGTCTCTGTTACATGTTTTTTTAGTAAAGTTGTGTACAGTACTGTGCTATGTTATCTCCCGTTTTTCCTTTACATATGAACTACAAACCAATCTGATATATACCATCACCAGCACCCCAATTCAAGGGACAAGAGCTAAGTATTAACCCAATATATTCATGTTGTCGCACTACGCATGTAAATGGAGTCTATGGTGGCTATGCACTAAGCAGTGAGCTTTTGCGCCTGGCTGAAAAAAAATTGCACGTCCGTTAAAAATTGAAGCCGGAGGTGCGATTCACTAAGGCCTTGAGCCCATTTTCTATCAAACGTGCCAAAAACTGGCCTATCGTGCGTGCAATGTTTTTTCCCTCTGCTTGCACACTGAAACTTCACGTGCGATAGCTGATAGAAAAAAAAAGCCGCCTGTAACATTTGCATGGAGATTCTGCATCTCCATGCATGGCTGTTACAGGCGATCGTACACAAAATAAATACATTTTAATAATAGTGTACATGAGCAGGGGGTCTCCGGATCTGAACTGCATTGGTTTCCGGTCCGGGGACCCCCTACTTCAGGAGCTACAGGCCCCGTATGGGGGCGCTATAAAGATGGTGACGACAATGGCACCGATGCCCCATACCGGTGCCTGTAACTCGGGAAGCAGGGGGTCTCTGAGGCAGAAATCAATGCGGTTCAGCTCAGGGGACTCCCTGCGCCCACACACTATTATTAAAATTTACATTAATGCAGCTTCATTACCATAGCGGCTATCCACAAAAGCAATGAAGGGGTTAAGGCACAATAGCATGTTTATTGGGGACAATTGCCTGCTATAAACATTGCAATATACAACACACATCCCCCACCCCCGTCCCCTAACACATACACTACAGTAATGTGCAAAATTACTATTATCCACATATGGATAATAGTGCATTTGCCCATTTTAAATACATAGTACACTTACCTTTTCCAGGCACCCACTATGAAGGCCACCCTCATCTTCACCCTGCCCATGTCCCTCCTAAGCTGCAAAACATACACAATCAAAATTGTCAATGTAATGTCCCCTAACCCCTTAATCACCTTAGCGGTCATTAACCGATATAGTCATTAAGGGGTTAATGCACCCTCAACCTCCACTCGGGAGGCATAAACACCCTTTCCCACTACCCACCCCATGAGGGCTAACCACCCACTACCCACAGGGAGGCCTACCCACCCTGGCTTGGGGACAATACCCACTTCCCCCACCCCCATTAACCACAATAAACATCACTATATTTAATAAACAATACATAACCCATCCCCTGTGCCCCCCCTTAAATTGTAGAAAGAAGCTTGTGGGGAGCGCAGATGTCACCATATGTGGGGAAAAAAAATGAAAAAATATATAGTGTAGTATGTTCTACAAAAAACAGCTCAATGAATCACAGTTGGGGACTCACAATTTCTCAATAGAATAACAGCAGTGGATATGAACGTGTTGCATGGAAGGCTTGCTCAATTTGAAGTATCAGGTTTCAGCAGGATAGGTCCTCAATGAAAAAAGATGACACACTTAGTGCAACATTGCATGTTCAATGTATATATATTTAAAGGCAATAGGTATTGCACTTACATTCTGCACTATGTGCATAGACACATAAAAATAATGATGCACAGCTCTTGTGTTCACTGCCAACCCTGCTACCGAGATCGCGCCGCGTCACTTCCGGTTAGCCCGTCACGTCATTTCCGGTTGCGATCGATCGCATAATTGGAACCAACGGGTCAGGGGGGTGCTGGATACACTCGTAGACTGCTGCAGTTCAACTCTACGCGTTTCGCTTTCTTCCTGACGAAGCTTGGAAGCCTTGTGCCCGTGGGAAGTCCACGGAGACCTCAGGTGGTCTCTAGAGGTCCCCGCAGACCTAAGGAACCAACCCTGTATGTAAAAAAAATAAACCTGTCCTACACATTGAAATAAATAAACCCCCCCCCCAAAAAACACATACAGTACAGTAATGTGCAAAATAACTATTATCCAGATATGGATAATAGATAATTTGCCCATTATTAAACACATAAAACATCATAAATATAGTGAATAAATAGAGTTCTACTTACCCCGTGGCAATGAGATGGGCAGTCCGGTCATCAAACGGCCTCAGTTGGCAAAAAAAAACATTGCAAATATTTTCAAATGCCAGTTAACCCCTTAGTCACCTTAGTGGATAATAACCGCGACAGTAATTAAGGGGTTAACCCACCCTGCCCCGATACCAACCCTTCACCCATTGATTTGTACAGTGGGTATAATATATATGTATATATATACATATATATATATATATATATATATATATATATATATATATATATATATATGCATACACATACATATATATATATACATACATATATGTTTTTTCCCTCTGCTTGCACACTGAAACATCACGTGTGATAGCTGATAGAAAAAAAAAGCCGCATGTAACATTTGCATGGAGATTCAGCATCTCCATGCAAGGCTGTTACAGGCAATCGTACACAAAATAAATACATTTTAATAAAAACAAAGATGGCCGGCGACACATGGTACGGTAGCCAATCAGAGCCTGGGAACAAAATCCCAACTCTGATTGGCTCTAGTAGACCATGTGTCACCGGCCATCTTTGTTTTGATGACGTCATATTAAAAGCAAAGTAAGCTCAGCCATTCTGATTTGCTGTCTTCATTCCCTTTAAATGACATCATCATTTTTTTTAAACTAAATCACATGGTTTACACGGCCCAATTAGGGCCGTGTGAACCATTTGACGAAAATGTGACGTCATAGGCCTATAAAAGCCTATGTCGTCTTATTTTGAAGCCAGACGCCGAGGAGGACAGACCTCCTAAAGAAGAAGAAGACCAGGGCATGGCAGATGAAGATTAGAAGACCCGGAAGAAGACAGAAGAATACAGAATACAGATGACGATCCCCCTTTGACGAAATGGAATACAAGTAGAAGAAAGAAGACACAGTTGGATTGTAAGGGTTTATTATTTTATGGTTACCTTTGGATTGGTTCGAGAGCTTCCGGTTCCCCTGGATTTCGGTGAGTGGGCATCTAATGGTAAGTTAACAAAAGAAAAGTATATTTTTTAACTTTTACAGGTTTGTTTTTTGTTTTTTAATGTGTATTTTTTTTCCCATTTAATGCCCCTGAATTTATCTATGTCCCTATGGATATACATACATACAGAGACAATGCATGGGTGTATTGTATTGTATTTTTTAATGTAATGTCATTGTTTTTTATGCTCTTTTATTGCTCTTGTATGTAATGTATATCTATATGGATAGACATACAGGGATAATAAATGATTGATTTGCTAATTTTTATGTTTTTTTTCTTCATGTATTTCAAATGTATTTAGCTGCTTGATTTCTACATTGTTGTGTGTGTAATTTAATTTGTATTTAGTTACATGTAATTTTTAATGTTTTTTTCAGTAGTTGATTTCTGGGGCTTGCTTAGTAATATCGGCTTATTTTTGGTACTTAGATTTAGTATGATGGTGGTTACTTTGAAGTTGACTTTTTTTTATCAATGGTTTGGATTGAGGAATGTAATAGTGAATTGTATAATTGATTTGAATTGTATTGTAATTTATTTTTTAATTGATTAATTGATTGATGGTAAATTTATTTAACTTTACTTGCTTAGTTTGTATTTGATTTTGTGGATGGCATTGTATGTTGTTGTTCATAGTTTATTTTATTTGGAACATTGATTTTGCATAGTGTTACATGATGCACAGATTAATTGCATCATGTACACAATAAAATGCAATTGTTTGATTGACATTTGATATATATTTTTCTAGGTGCTGCTTTGTTGGGAGAAGAGCTATAATTTATTTTTCAAAGTGTTGCTGGTTTCATTGTATTATGCAATGTGCTGCTGGTTTAATTTTAGTAAAAAATGAAGAGTACAAAAATTATTGTACCCCAAAGAAAATTCACTTAAATGCACACCAATAATTAAGATATAACTTGTATTATTAATTACTTAAAACATATATTACCGAGAGTGTGTATAGCAAAGTTAAAAAATAAATTAAATCAAATAACACATGCACCAAGGTCTCCTCTCATTTATAAACACTCCTCCGTGCAATTAATAGTAGGGTGGTAGAGGCTAAATGGTGCAATCAGCCAGGGTGAGAGAACCCACCAATTCAGTGATTGGCTCAAATGATGTATGAATAGTACTAACAAATGAGATGGGAAAGTGCCTACACGGATAAATATCCCCTTAGGGCTAATCAATGCTCCCCCCACTATCCTACAGTAAATAGTAGATGTAGGTATACAGATAATGCAGCACTGGTGCAGTCAAATTCACAACAGGACAGGCCGTCTTATATCCCCCTTGCACAGTAGTAGTTAATGACCGCTAATGTGATTAAGGGGTTAGGGGTTAGGGGACATTACATTGGCTATTTTGGCTATTTTGATTCTTGTGTATGTTTTGCAACTTAGGAGGGGACATGGGCAGGATGAAGATGAGGATGAGGATGAAGACGGCCTTCATCGTGGGCGCCTGGAAAAGGTAAATGTAATATGTATTACTGTATTTATTGTGATTAATGTATTTAAAATGGGCAAATGCATTATTACAGGCATACCCCGCATTAACGTACGCAATGGGACCGGAGCATGTATGTAAAGCGAAAATGTACTTAAAGTGAAGCACTCCCTTTTTCCCACTTATCGATGCATGTACTGTACTGCAATCGTCATATACGTGCATAACTGATGTAAATAACGCATTTGTAACAGGCTCTATAGTCTCCCCGCTTGTGCACAGCTCCGGTACAGGTAGGGAGCCGGTATTGCTGTTCAAGACATGCTAACAGGCGCATGCGTGAGCTGCCATTTGCCTATTGGGCGATATGTCCTTACCCGCGAGTGTACTTAAAGAGAGTGTCCTTAAACCGGGGTTTGCCTGTATCCATATGTGGATAATAGTAATTTTGCCCATTACTGTATTGTATGTGTTAGGTGGCAGGAGTAGGGGGGAGTATTTAGTTAGAAATATTGTTTATTTTTTTGAGGCACACCATTGGTACCACAGGCCCGCGGGGACCCCGGGACTACCGCAGGGACCCGGGACTCCCGCGGGGAAACCCGCGGGTACCCCGGGACGGCCGTAGAGACCCCGCGGGTCAGCCGGGGACACCCGACGGACTGTTGTTTGGGTGTTGCGCCTGCAAAAATGTAAACAAAGAAATTTTTCTAAGTCCTGCTTTTTTTAGCACCTGCCTTTAGCTGGGGAGCTTGTTTCAGCGCAACTTTCAAGTACGATAAGTTAGCGGAGCTTAGAGAATCGCGTTGAAGGGCAGAAATCAGCGCAAACAGCTGATCGTACGAGCAAAGTTGGACTTAGAAAAATTTCTTGAAAAAAGTTTGTTTTAGAGCTCAAAGTGCCTGTTAGCACTGCTCTGTGAATCTCGCTCAGCGGAACATCACGTTCTTAGAGCACTTTGTGTTCTTAAAACGACTTATCACAGCTTAGTGCATTGCCCCCTATGAGAGATAGACCTTCAAAGGACAACACTGTAGGGCAAATAATATGCATACTACCACAAAAAATGAAAGTATCTTTATTAGGATATTAGCCTCACACGATAACGACACGAGGTAACAGTAAACAAGGTATCACTTAACGCTAATAACAAAAGTGCACGTTAAGGTGAATATATTATTGTTTATGTCACCGTAACATTTTGAAGTGGCCGTTGTATTGCCTATTCTTTTCACATATTCACTGGGATTCACCTATACACTTTTCCGGTATCAGCGCCAAGGATTACATTTACAATGATGTTTTTCTCAGTTGGTACATAACCTCGCTGAAACTAAACATCATTGAGATTCATTAGTAATTGCTCAGGATCTTGAGTCTTCTGAAATATAAGAAACTGGTCCATTTCCCTTTTCTTCCCCATTTGATGTTTGCGTTAATAACATCAGTGAGGAAAAGGCAGACAGTACTGCATGTGTACTGTCCACAGAGTGGTTGATTAGTAGTGAATCCCAATGAATTTCAAGCATCCAGTTTCACAAATATGAAGTGAATGTTTTCAGACATAACAATGCAGATATGTCAAATATTGTTTGTGCATGTACTTTTCTGTAGTCCACACAGTGTATATATACATTTTTTTTTTACATAGTTACATAGTAGATGAGGTTGAAAAAAGACATACGTCCATCAAGTTCAAACTATGCAACATTTAGACGACAGATATTTATCCTATATCCGAACTTACAGTATATTGATCATTAGGAAAGCAAACAAAAACCTCAGAGTCATATCATCCAATGATATCTCATAAGGGGAAAAATAAATTCCTTCCTGACTCCAAGAATTGGTATTTTAACATGTTAATGTTTCTTAAGAATGTATTCACAGTTTTGGCACACTCAAAACTCAAATCCACCACATTGTATATATTTTTGGAGTCAATTGGAGTGCTACTGAAATAGTGACCAAATGTATGGAATCTCCCCGTACTTTGTTTAAATATCCCGGTCACATGGCCCGTGACGTGGGACAATTTAAACATGGCTGGGATACAGGCACCCCTTAATGTGGCTTGTAACTCGGGAAGCAGGGGGTCCCCGGACCTGAAATTAATGCAGTTCAGCTCCGGAGACCCCATGCTAAAGTAATATGTACAGAGAAGGTAAAGGATCCGTGGTCCATCCGCTCCAGGAGAAAAAAGGTAAGAACTCACCAGCAAGAGAAGTTAAAAACTAATTTATTGGACTACATAAAAACAAAAAATAGACAGTAACAAACTCTCCCACGCATTTCACGCCCACTATGGCGCTTTCTTCCTTGAGAAAGCGCCATAGTGGGCGTGAAATGCGTGGGAGAGTTTGTTACTGTCTATTTTTTGTTTTTATGTAGTCCAATAAATTAGTTTTTAACTTCTCTTGCTGGTGAGTTCTTACCTTTTTTCTCCTGGAGCGGATGGACCACGGATCCTTTACCTTCTCTGTCACTGTCGCGAGGATCAGCGTTCACCACCGGAAGCGGAAGCAGCCGCAGACACAGAGGGAGACGCATCTACACAGGACTGGAGCTGGAAGGAGGAAAGCAGAGCGGTGATTTTTGTGAGTCGCGTGGACTCCACACCGGGCGGTCAGCCAGGGCCAGGGACTGAGTGAGTACCTTTTCATCTTCCCATTAGCAGCCCTCTCGTGCGTTACCCGTTACCTACCTGGCTCCTTATTACAGTCCTACCCGTTATATATACACCCGGTGTCAACTCCAATTCAACTGACTATATACTGATTTTGCCCTGCCTGGCACCTTGTCTACGCTCTTTGAGCTCTTACACGGTTATTTTTCCTAGTAAAGTAATATGTAATTCAAGTAAAATAAAAGCCCCATGATCTCCTTTTAGAGGTGCACAGGAAGAGTGACTGATTCAGTCTCACTCTCTTACAGACAGGTGCAGCCCGGTTGGATTCATACAGTGCGAGTCCCATTCAAAAGCAGGGACCCCCCACTGTATTAATCCGATGGGCCATAAAGTCTGGTTGCTGGGACTCCGCAGAGCAGGAGGGCATGCCGTACGGGACCTGCAAAGAGAGCGCCCGAACCAAAGGTTATATATGCACCTTTCTGGATAACGAATTACCTACACTGCCAATCAATTTGTTTTCCCATGATCGATCAGCAAAGATCCTACCTCCCAGGGTTCACTAAATGACTGCCTATCAGTTTCAATCAATCCTTCAATCAGTGTACTGTTACTCAGCAGCTATAAAAGGTAGGTTAGAAGAAGCACACAAAAGACTAGGACAGAGTCCAAACAACTTCTGTTTGTATTCAATACATTAGAGCCAGTGAGCACAGTGACGTTTCAGGACCAACTGTCCTTTCTTCCGGTGTTTGGACTCTATCCTAGTTGAAAGAGAAGGGAATGAAAAAGTGAGGCTGGCAGTAGGTATGAAAAATAATTAATCTTCTTTATTAGGCATAAGAGCCAACATTTAAAATTGCACAGAGATCCTCTGATGCGTTTCTCGCCTCTTATCAAAGATAAAGCGCCCAAGATGCGAGAAACGCGTCAGAGGATGTGCAATTTTAAATGTTGGCTCTTATGCCTAATAAAGAAGATTAATTATTTTTCATACCTACTGCCAGCCTCACTTTTTCATTCAGCAGTGCCATTCCTTTCTCTTTCAACTTCACCTATATATGACTGGGAGCACGCAAGGAACAGATCAATGAACCGGGATGGGAGTATACCCCCCGGACAATATTTATCATAACTAGATCTTGTTTTTAGCCAGTGTGGTGCTTAGACATAATACTGCTTCACTCTACGGAATTGCGGGACTGCGCTATTGGTTATTCAAGGAGGGTGCATCCCACATTGAGGTCCCGACGAAGTAGACCATCCGAGAGTGGAACAGTGATATGCTGGTGTTCCAGGAGCGTGGCGAGTAGCGGTACAGTGTGGGAGATCTGGGAGCTACAGACCTCTTGCTACAGTCGACTGAGAAAACGGTACGTCCCCGGACCCTCTTACTTTGATTCCAGGAGGTTATGAGTTCCACAAGCCTCATCTGAGATGGGTTAATACCGGGCAGTCGATGCAGAGGATTTCAGGGATACGGAGCTCAGTTCCATTTGGCCAGGTCAGCTGCACACGTTGCCACACATATGCTTCTTGGATTTGTGTCATATACTAATTGTCGGCACCACAAACAAATACAGGCTATTCAATATTCATTAGCTGGCAGGAGGCAAAGAAGACGTGCCCCCGCCAGCTTGGCCTTAAAAGGAGGCCCCTATTGGCTCCTCCCCTGGATTGGGGAGGGCAGTGTGGTGGAGGGCCAGCGGAGTTAAGGCCGGCCCCCCCTGGTCATGGAACCCCCCCGCCAATGGCTGGGGGGTGTCCCTTGACCAGGGAGGTTGCCTGGCGGTTCCCCCCTCCACCCGCTTTGGCCCCATAAATAACCCAAATAACGACAGGAGACGGGAAACTGGAGGTAAAATGGCCGTGGCTATTCTTTTAAGCATAAATTACGAGGGGTAAATGCCACTCCTCACCAGAGTGTAACTTTAATAGGAGGGGGACGGTCAGCTGGCCCCCGAGCCGCTGCCGTCTGCGCGAGCGGGTTATCGACGTCAAGAATATCTGACCTCGCCCATTCATGCTCCCCCCAGACTCAAACGGCCCAGCTCCCAGTCTGGCAAGGACAAGCACCTACCCCGCACGAGCCGCCAACGACGGCCCTATTTAACCCCCCTTAAACTAGGGCCGTACCGACAACCACTCCAGGACCCTCTCTAATCCCTCCCGTAATCCGATATTAAACAGGTCTATCCCCACCTCTGACATGTGTACCCCATCTGCCCTCAACAACCCCCCTGTGCTAGCATCGAAATCCGTGTGTCTGATCCCCCAACCCCCGCACTGCGCCACGAACTTGCCTACTGCCCTATTCACCTTCTTCCGTGCCCTGTCCACTGCGCGCGGTCACCTGGCCCCTGCCAGGCCTTCCTGTAGACAATGTCTGACATAAACAAACTGCACCGCTTGCCAGCACGCGAACATCTGCGCCACGTCTCTTTTAATGGTCTCTATTAGATCAACCGACCGCACCGCTGCCACTTCATTCCCTCCCGCGTGAATGAGCAGGATCTGTGGTGGCCTCCTATCCCTAGCCAGCACCAAGAGCCGCAGTAGCAGCTGACCCAATTGCAGCCCCTCACCCCCACCAGAATACCCTAGCCTGCTCGCGCAAACCGAGGTCCGTTCCGTAAGGCCGCCACGTCAACCCTTTCTCCGCCCAGTGTATCAAGGAGTCACCGATGATCCAGACATCCGTTGCCTCAGCCTCTGCAGGTGTGGAAGGAGGGGGGAGAGAGAGAGAATCATACCAGCGAGACCCGTTCTGCAACTGCCACGGGCCTGATGTAGGACCGGTACCTGTTGGACTCCCAACACCCGATCCTCTGTATCAACCCCCCTGCCAGCCCAGCCCATGCCGCCTCCATAGGGGCCCTGATCCTGAACGAGTGAGTCCCGAAATGGGCCGCTTCCAACCCCAAGCGCTCAAGGCGTACCCCGAAAACCCACGAGAACTGGTACCTGGATAATGGGACACCGTCACTGTGAATGAGTAAAGGCCCTTTGCTGGCAGGCCGCAAGTCTAAATATGCCCTAAGCGCCCCCCACCGGGCAAATCCTCCTCCCTGGCATGCTTTGCAGCGGGACCACCGCACCTCCGCCCGCTTGATCCGTTTTGGACCACCGAATGAAGAGATGCAAAGAATCTGAACCAAGCATGACGTCCCTAGCTTGCAAGCCCCCCCATCCCCTTTCTTAGAAGTGCAGACTAGCTCCCCTACTCACAATGCTCCGAAGAAAGCCAAGGTGAATGCCACATTAAAAAGTCTTTCCCCGAATGTTGAAAAGCAGACTTGCCCTGTCGCCTTAACCAGTTCTTCCAATAATGCCATAGTTACCGGCCTCCTGGCGTCGCTGGACAAAGCCCCCCTCAAAAGCCCCGCCAGGGCGCTCTTGATCACAAATGCCTTGGTGACGTCCGTCTCTCCGCCCAGCCTCAGGAAGAATGACACCCCGCTCAGCTTCTTGCTTATTGACCTCCCCCTAACCCCTTGAGTCCCAATGCAATAATGAATCGAAACATGGTCTCTACCCCCTCCGCTTCTCCCCCACCTTCCCTTGCGAAGCCGGAGTACTCCCGACAAGCCACTGATGCTTGCACTAGATTGGTCACCGCGGGATCCCCAGTGCCCATAACTCTGTCGGGCAAGGTAAGCCATCCCTGTCCACTTCTGGTGCCCACTTCCGAAACTCACCCATCTGCAACCGGTATAAAGAGTCGGCAATGTTATTTAATATCCCGGGCACATGGCGCGCTCTGAACGATATGTTCAATCTCAAGCATGAGAGGACGAAGCTGGCCAACAGTTTCACGACTGGTGGGGAACGTGAACCAAAGTTATTCACTGCCTCAACCACTCCCATGTTGTCAGTCCAGAATACCACTTCCCTGTTTGCGAATGACTGCCCCCACAATCGCACCGTGACAGCAACGTTAACAGCTCCAGGAACGTTAAGTTTCTAATGAGCTGAGACTCGCTCCAGTGCGCGGGCCACCTCTCTGCGCACCATGCGCTGTTGAAGTAAGCCCCAAAGCCTACTGAGCCCGCCGCGTCTGTGAACAGCTGTAGCTCTTCGTTCCTCGAAGGATGCCCCCGCCATAAGGTTCTCCCATTGTATGGCCCCAAGAAATCCGACCAGACCCGCAAATCCTCGCGGATCTCCCTGGTGACCCGGATAAAGTGGTTAGGACACCTGATCCCAGCAGTTGCCGCCACCAGACGCCTCCAAAAAACCCTCCCCACCGGTATGATCCATGCCTCAAAAAACAGGTGGCCCAACAATGATTGGAACTGACGCAGCAAGGTTTTCCTCAGAGCCCTGAACTCTCGTAGGAGCTCCTTTAGGGTCGCCAGCTTATCCGGCGGAAGCCTGTATTCCATCCTCGCTGAGTCAATTTCGATCCCGAGGAAGCTGATGACTGTTGTCGGGCTAACCGTTTTTTCGTCGGCCAGCGGGACCCCGAACTCGCGAGCAATGGCTGAATACTCAAACAGCCATCTTGCGCACAGTTCCGATCCCACCAAGTTTCAAAGTAGAAACATGATAGTGCGCAGCCCATGGGCAGGCACAAGTCAAGGAAGTACTGGCCGTCGAGCATGCAACCTAGCAAGTGGAAACACTCAGAGTGCACTGCCAGCAGCCGGTAATATTAATATCTAATATATAATACTTAATATCCGCCTTTGCCAGGAATGCGCCCCTACCCATCCTGCCCACAAGAGCTGCTGCCTGATCAAAGCTCGCGTAACTGACTGTGCACAATTCGCGATCGATGCCGTCGTTCACCGATGAGCCCTCGGGTAGGAAAGGTGCTGGATAAGCCTGAACGCCCCCGGGTCCTTTTTGGGGATCACCCCCAGTGGTGAGATCCTCAAATCGGGGAGAGGAGGGTAGGCGAATGGACCCGCCATCCTCCCCAACTCCACCTCCTTACCCACATTTTCCCTTGCCACTTTGCTGTAAACCCTTGCCGATTTCAAATTCCGTTCAAACCCTGATCCAGCTTGGTGCACAAATGGGATTCTGAACCCCTCGGAAAACCCGTCAAGGAGCAGCCGGGCCACGTCCCTATTTGGGTAGCTTCTCAGCCAGACAGGGCACCAGCTTGTCTGATATGCCAATCAAGTCAATCCAGAGGTCCGTTTCCTTCATGTCCCATGTTACTTTATCTTTGTGCACCGCCATCGACTCTCTAAATCTCGCATCGTAAAACCACCAGCCCTTACCCCCGTGCCTCTGGTGGGCATCCCCAATCATATCCTCATATTAAGACAGATTCAAACATAAGTTGAGGGACTTCTCCCCGATTACTGTGGCTATGATTCTGAATGCGCGGGAAGAGACGCTTCTCGACGTCCTCTTTATTAGCGTCCCCTTTCTTATAAGATCGCGCCAATGCCTCCCTGTAATCGGGTAGTAGGGATAGGATTTCCACAAAATCCCCCGCCCAAATACTCTCCTTCTCCTCCTTTGTCAAATGTGTGCCCAGCTCATTGGCGACACACAACTGTGGAGTTGCAAAGACCCCAGCCAGGATCGCTCCCCTTGGCGTCAAAGCAGCATCCAGGACCCCGGCCGTGTGAAGAGTCACCGGGGTCGAGACGGCTGGGGGAGCTACTATACCCATGACCCCGGCCGTAGAGGGAAAGGAACCTCCGGTGCCAATGACCCGAGCCGTGGCTGGATTGGGAAACTCCGGGGTCAAGCTGGTGTTTGCTGGGGCCCCCTCGCCGATGTGCACCCCCAATGCTGCCGCAACTCCTAAAGCTGCGCATGCCTCCCCTGTTCCTGTTGATGTCCCTGCGCCGAAGGAGACTGACACCTGCGGCTCCAAAGCCTTCAGCATGCCTACCAATGCTGCCGTGAAGTTTTCCTTCCCTGCTGCGCCATATGCCGTTAGATCTGCCTGCCTTACACTTGCTGCACCACCTGGAATGTCACCCCACCTGTGCGCCCGTGATCTGTAGAGACCACCTGTGATGCCATCCAACTCCTAAACACTCTAGCCCTTACGCGCAGCCGTCCCCTCTTTACCGCCGCAGGGTCCTTATCCATCCTTGGCGTCCAGGGGGGAAGTGACAGGGGCAGCGACCTGGTTCGCCCTTCACCCGTTGCCGGGCATAGCGGAGGTCATGGGGGGGGGGGGGCAGCCATGCGTATCGAGTATATATGTAGGTAGATGTGTGTAGTTGTATATTTATGTGTATTTATGTATATGGATATATAAGATAATAAAATGAAGATTCATTGAATGTAGAACAACATGGTTAAAAACAAAAGTCAGGGAAAAGGCCTCTGACGCGTTTCGTGCATGTACTTTGAGAAAGTGCAGTACTTGCAGTACATGCACGAAACACGTCAGAGGTATTTTCCCTGATTTTTGTTTTTAACCATGTTGTTCTACGTTCAATAAATCTTCGTTTTTGATACTTCAACCAGCTTCAGCCGTATTTCCTGTTATTGGAACGCATCAAGCGGCGTTTGACATGCAGTGCACAGCCATCATCCCTCTCGTGCCAGGAGGAAGACTACATATACATAACACCTGCTATTAAGAATTGATTACTAAAAATAAAACAAATGCAGCAAGTATTATCTAATACAACAGAACTGATTTGTTAAAAAAAAATACACATGCAGGATATTGCTTGTATTGCCCCTTTAAGTTTCAGTCTCTCTTGCAGAATTTGTACTGGAACGTTGTTCAGACCACAATGACTAGTTTCTTTATGACAGCTGCTGCAGTTCACAGCCCCATGCAAGATAGCATCTTGAAGTGTAGCTACGGTGGGTTATGCAATTGGGACAACTAATTATCCAGCATAAGACATGATGACAAGCAAGTAAACTTCCTAAATAAAGAACTTCTCACGCCTGCTCAAACTTTGAATCAGCTATCGAGTAGACCCTGATTCTGTCATATGTAAGATCTTAATGTCCAGTGTGCCAATCCTTTTTATAGCATTTCTAATTGAGGTACATAAAAATCACTTTCAGGATTTATACGTCTGTGACGTGACATTTCTTTATAAAATGTGCTATTGAGAACATAATTGTACACAACTCTAAGGAGCTTATTCTATATCAGCCGATTAAGCCATTTTCAGTCAAAATCCCTCATATCGACCACATCAACTGATATATAATAAGACCCTAAATAGTTTTTTGCTCCTGTTAGTCTGAATAACCATAATTTGGGTATCTTAAGGCATACATATTAGAATTGGAATAATTGACCTTTGCTGATCAGGTGTAGATATCTTTATTGTCTTGTTTGCACTACAGGCATACCCCGCATTAACGTACGCAATGGGACCGGAGCATGTATGTAAAGTGAAAATGTACTTAAAGTGAAGCACTACCTTTATTCCACTTATCGATGCATGTACTGTACTGCAATCGTCATATACGTGCATAACTGATGTAATAAACGCATGTGTAACAGGCTCTATAGTCTCCCCGCTTTCTCACAGCTTTGGTACAGGTAGGGAGCTGGTATGATGTTCAGATCGTGTTGACAGGCGAATGCGTGAGCTGCCGTTTGCCTATTGAGCGAGATGTACTTACTCGCGAGTGTACTTAAAGTGAGTGTCCTTAAACCGGGGTATGCCTGTACTGTATATTTACATTAATTTCCTACTTTAGTGTAGCAATTTATTTTAATTTTAAACTTGACAATGTACTATAGTTCAAAGTTCTAGAAGCCTTACTAGTCCTGGCCTGGATAAATGAAGAACCTACGTAGGACTTGTATGGTTTATATGCCAAGTAACGTTTCTTCAGAGACTCGAGGTCAATTATCTAAATCTCTTGGCTGCAAATATGCTGCAATTGGATTTTACATATGATAAATATAATCAAAGTATATCAAACATATTTTTGTATTGTTATGTTTTTGATGCTCGACTTTCTCTGATATTTTCGTCATGTGTTCTGACACATGATTAAAAGACCTGTGAATAAATGATGTTTCTAATGCTCTATTATTTACAGGGGCTCCATTAAGAGGAGGCACACAGGGTTAGTTCCTCCCCTATCTGCATTCCAAACCAAATGATAAGGCTTTGACATTGTCCCCCATAGAAGACTGATAAAGAAGGTGAAGTACTTGGGATTGGATTCTGATGTGATTGAATGGATAAGACATTGGTTGATGGATAGGGGCATGAGAGTATAGGTAAATAGAACACATACAGTCTAGGACAGTTTGCCATGGCCGTTTGGATGCTGGACAGTTGGCCGCCTGGATAGTTTGCCTACACAGATGACCCAGGGAGTTTGGGGGACTCTGTGTCATTTTTGGTAATGTCAATAACTTTAACCCCTAAATCTAACTTTTAAAGCCCAAAATGCTAACCCCTAACCCTAATATTCAAAATCCTAAATTCCTAATCCTAATCTTAACCTCTAAACCTTTCCCCCAGATCTAATATTCTTAACCATAAATCCCTAACCCTAATACTAACCTTAACTCTAAATCCCTAACCCTAATACTAACCTTAACTCTAAACCCTAACCCTAATACTAACCTTAACTCTAAACCCTAACCCTAATACTAACCTTAACTCTAAATCCCTAACCCTAATACTAACCTTAACTCTAAACCCTAACACTAATACTAACCTTAACTCTAAGTCCCTAACCCTAATACTAACCTTAACTCTAAACCCTAACCCTAATACTAACCTTAACTCTAAATCCCTAACCCTAATACTAACCTTAACTCTAAACCCTAACACTAATCTTAACTCTAAGTCCCTAACCCTAATACTAACCTTAACTCTAAACCCTAACCCTAATACTAACCTTAACTTTAAATCCCTAACCCTAATACTAACCTTAACTCTAAACCCTAACACTAATACTAACCTTAACTCTAAATCCCTAACCCTAATACTAACCTTAACTCTAAACCCTAACCCTAATACTAACCTTAACTCTAAGTCCCTAACCCTAATACTAACCTTAACTCTAAACCCTAAAAAAACAAACCCGTAAAAGCCTAAACCCTGCGGAGAAATGGCCAGTGGCTAAACGGCCATTGCCAGTTGTCCCACAGTGGTTAAACGGCCATGACCAAATGGCCAAGATGAGTTGTCCCATTTCTTGCAGAGCAGGGACAGGTGGCCAATGAAGTACTGGTCTGTAATATCTTTATTGGTGATGTTACAAATCATCTACAAGGGAAAGTATGTTTTTTTGCTGATAATACAAAAATGATCAACAGGGTTAAATTCCAGGGGGGAGGAGGGGGTGGGGAGGGGGGGGGGGGGTCTAAACAAAATAATTAATGATTTGGGTAGATTAGAGGAAAATTAAAAATATGGCATCTACAATTTATTGACAAAAAGTTGAAATGAATGCACTTGGGTCAGAAAAATTAAATGGCAGAATACAGGATTAATGGCACTATAAGGTCAACCACTACTGAGGTAAAGGGATTCATTATTTTAGCTAACTTACTGTAGTGCCAACGATTATTCTAAAATAAACCTGGGGCAATCTCCAAAAAGACCCAGGTACTTGCTGGTTATATGCTGGGTATATGTTGGGTACATGCTGCAACATTTCACACATTTCTGCAGACAGATTAATGGCTCATCAGATTAACAGTGGGGGTCCCTGGCAGTCCCATTCAAATTGAATGGGACTGCCAGGAACCCCTGCTGTGTTAATCCGATGGGCCATTAACCTCTGCAGAAATGTCACTGAAATGTACCCAGCATGTACCCAGCATGTAAACAAGCTAGTTTAAAGGAAGTTTAAGGCAAGTTTTAGAATACTCGTTGACTCGTCTGTAAGAATCAATGTAACAAAGCAATATGAAAAGCCATCAGAATGCTATGTTTTGTAGGGAGCAGTATTGGCAGCAGATAGACAGAGGATGTGATGATAGATCATTGGTAAAAGATCACAAGCACAGTACTGTGTTCAGTTCTGGAGATCACGGACTATGTACAAAGTGTCACTAAAAGCCAAATTGTCATAAAAGTGACGACTGAAGAGTAACAAAATCATGCAACATAGTGCAGTGATTTACACACACGAGTTTGGAGATCGTGCATGTGCAAATATGGATAAATTGCAAGAATGCGCTATATTGTGATTCGGAAATCTGTTGACATTGTCTCATCGTTTTCATTGCAAAAACTCCAAAAATTCAAATCAAGGCAAAGATTTCTTAGCGCGCTCATATGTTTCAACAATGTCATACTGTTGGCGCTTCATTAGTCAACACTATTTCTCATTGATAAACTGTACATTCGGCTAATGGTCACTTTAGAGGATTATAGGGTGATCAAGTGAAGAAGGCAACAATTCAATCGATCTGTCTAAATCTTGTACATATATCTGCGTGCTGTGTTAAAGACGTCTACTATTTTGTACATGGCCAGAAAGCCATGGGAGGCCGTCTGGTAGGTAAAATTTACAAATACTGTATGCTTTGTATATGTGAATTAGTTAAATCAACTGTATTAGATTTTGGTAAAGAACAGTTTGAGTATGATTTGCATGTGGAAAAGCTGGAATCACTGTAAATGGATTGTATTCCTTGATAATTATTGTATAGTTGAATGTACAGAGAATCATTACAAAAATCTACATTTGATACATAAGGGTAATAGGCAAAGACAGTTGTTGTTGCCCACAGCTGCTATTTCCCTTGAGTCACAGGAAATAGATTTTTTCCCCCACGGCACCAGAGAAGTTTTAGTCAAAAATAGATCCTTAGATATGCCAATACTGAGTAAAAGCAAACACTGCCTGGAGTAATGGGGCAAGTTATCAGGAATAAAGAAAGTTATAGGGGAGAGTTGTGCATGAGGGAACGAGAACAAGCTCTAGCAAACACGTTGTGCTGGACAGGACATTGTATATTGAGCAACACTTCCTTCACAAAAGACAAATATTCCCAATGCTACATCCAATACGACAAAATACATGGTTAAATCTTTAACTGTTTGTCTTCTCATAAGTAAGGGTAATTCAGTTAAACTCTTTGGCCAAAGCATTAGAAGCTTTCAGCCATGTCATGGCATGACTATTCTGCAGGTCCTAACACTAACGGTGAATATTCTCATTTACCTCTGTAATGGAGAGTGAAATGTCTCAATAGACCAGTCTTCCACAGGTGCATGAAAACACCTGCTACTTAAAAAGTGGGGAGGAGTGAGCTTCAACCCTTGGAGGAGGGGTCACAACCTCCAAACAACTGTCACCAGTTGACAATTTACAAACATACACAAATCCTGCAAGCTCTAACCCCAACACCCACAACATCGTATCATATATATTTGTTTCAAAAGGAGTGATATTGGGTGTGACCAAATATATTCAACAAAAGACAACATTTCCCAATGCTACATCCAATATGCCAAAAAAGTATTGTTAAATACCTAACTGTGTCTTCTCATAAGTAACGGCCATTTAGTTAAACTCTTCCTTCACACCATAATTCTAGTTTAAAAACGGATCAGAACATGCAAGCAGAGCATGGGAATTTCATATCTGTGTCACAGCACAAGGCCCGTTAGGGTAAACATGTCAGTCATTCTGAATGCTGAGACAGGAACCAAAGAAGCTGCACAAATGGAGGAGAAAGGGCAGTGCAGCAGGTTTGATGGGGGCGAGGAGAAGCATAAGAACTAGGTCAACCTCTTGCAAGGCCAAAATAACAGATACCCGACAAACACAGTTATTATGAGAAGGTAGGTCCTAGATAGTGGATGTAAACAAGAATATATTTGTGTGATGAGAAGTATTGCATGGCCATGATAGCAATGAGCATTGCTGCAAGATGGGATTGCAAGAAGTTGCAATAGAGAATATGCTGGTTAAATAAGCCAGGAAGAGAACAAACACTGTAGTACAGCAAGTACTGTAGCATATTGGAAATCACATTTGTGCTGGCATCGAGCTGGGTAAATTATTCGGCTATATCAGCAGAATAGATGGTTACAGTACAGTTGGAGGGTATATTTATGGGTGGACGGATAACGTACAGTGGTGAGAAAGTTTGTGAACCCCAATGATATTTACGGAAATAATAGTTTTTACATGATAACCTCTTGAATCAAAACCAGTCTTTTCTTAAATATCCAATTGGGTTTATATTAACCAATTCTATGTCTTTTGAAACAAAATGACGTATGAATTAGATAAACAATGAGTTTGAGTTATGAGTTTGATCTTCACCATACAGGTATGTGGAAACATGGCATGCCATGATAAAAAATAAATCTCTGAGGACCTCAGAAAAGCAATTATTGATGCTCATCAGTCTAAAAGGGTTACAAAACCATTTCTAAGGATTTGGAGCTCCACCAATCCACTGTCAGGCATACAGTCTGCAAATGGAGAAAGTTTCACACCACAGTCTCATCCTACCAAAATCTCACAAAGGACCCCCAGAATAACATCCAAGGGTTATGTGGCTAATTACTCAACTATCAGAAAAGGACTGAATAAGAATGGTGTTCATGGAAGGATAGCCAGGAGGAAACCACTGCTCTCTAAAAGAACATTGCTGCCCATCTGAAGTTTGCCAAAGAGCACTTAGATGGTCCACAAGACTTCTGGAACAGCGTTTACTGGACAAGTCAAAGGTATAACTTTTTGTCCCCAATAAGAAACTTTATGTTTGGCCAAAACCGGACACTGCGTTCGAACAGAATAACCTAATCTCATCAATCAAGTGTGATGGTTTGGAGCTGCGTTTATGACTCAGGACCTGGACGGCTTCCATCATTAACACAACCATGAATTCTGCATTTTATCAGAAGATTCTAGAGTAGAATGTCAGGCCATCCGTCTGTGAGTTGAAGCTGAAGCGAAAGTGGGTCATACAGCAAGACAATGATCCTAACCATGCAAGCAAATATACAAAAGAATGGCTGCAGAAGAAATTCTGTGTTTTTAGAATGGCCTAGTTAAAGTCCAGACCTAACCTCCACCAAAATGTTATGGCCGGACCTGAAGTGAGCTGTCCATGCAAGGAAGCCCTCAACTGTCACTGAGTTGAAGAAGTTCTGTAAAGAGGAATGAGCCAAAATTCCTCAAAATTGATGTGAGAGACTGACCAGCAGTTACAGTAAATGATTAGTTGAAGTCATTGCTGCTCATTGAGGTGCCACGAGGTACTGAATCTAAAGGTTCATACCGTATACTTTTTTACACATGGATAGTGAAGGTTGAATCATTTGTGGATAAATAAATGTTGAAAGAGTATCATGTATTTGTGTTATTTGTCACATGTTGAAGACAAAGTACTGTACGCATGTCTGGCATATTGTAGGGATAATGAATTACCCATTGGATTCTGTCTGATATTTTGAATTGGATATAATTGGGGAAAAGATCATAAAACACAAAAACAATGTCTTTGTAATTTATTCTGTCAATGGAATTGGGACCATGGACAATATTTTCATTTTAGGTGGGGAATGATCCCAATTGTTCAATAGCTGCTTATTGGTCTCCCTATTGGTGGACATACCTACCCAGAGGAATGTGCTATAGATCATTTATGCTGAGGAGTCTGATCACTGATGTTTAACTTTGTCTGAAACTTGGCATATCCATGGTGCTGGCAAGACCTTCTTAATTTATCTGTAAGCTTATTAATAACATGCTGTGGCAATTTTCAGAAATTAATAGTTTAAAAAAAACAGGACAGTTTAAAGTAAAATACGCATTTGAATGTTTATATCATTTGTCTCCTTTATTTTGTGCTATTTTATTGTCAATGTTTGGAAAACGTACAGTTCTATAACTCAGTGTGTTTTTTATTGCCTTCCTTTCACTCCATTGTTTACATGGCTGTTTCTTCTGCTGAATTATTTAGTTCATTAGCTTTGACCCATTAAAATGTATTTGGGCTTGTTTGTATGTGCTCAGAATGAGTAAACCATTCATTAATAAAGGATGAACATGATAGAATTTGTTGTAAGATTTGTACCATTTAAGAAAGGTATTGAGCGTGTGTCTCTCTAGTACCTTTCAGTATCACTATGCAGTATCTGGGATGTCATATTTTACTGTAGGTGTGCAATTATTTAGTTTGTCTTTTAATTGTCCTAATTAACTGATTCCGATGTATAAAAGAGCTTTGGCTGACAATCCCCTTACATGGGTTTACTTGGAGGTTGTCCAAGCTGAAATTTGCCAACATGTCAGTGGGAAAAAGAAGCAGTAAAAATATACTGACTTCCTACTCTAATGGGACATTTCAGGATCACTGCATAGCTGCAGTATTGAGTAATTTTGCCAAAATGGGACAACACTGCTACAGTAAATTGTTATATGTTTACATGTTTAGAGGTGCAATTTAACAGTGATATTCTAATCATTACCTACAAAACATTTCTATCAGTGTTCATGATTGATAGCTTGCTAAGCAGGTCATGCTCCATGAATAGCCCCACCGAGGTGGTGGTGGGGTGGGTGGGGTGGGTGGGGTGGGTGGGGTGGGGAGGGCGGAATGTCCCTGGGGCTCCGGTTTGATTGGTTCTTACCGGTCTAAAGTTGCGTGAGTAAAGCAACCATTGCCTGCTGTATACGAGTGGTTATTGAATTTAACCCTTTATTGGCATTTTGCTTGAGACATTGAAAAAAGCACTTGAAAAAAGCACTTACAAACAACGCACTTGCTGACTTTCATCATAGACCCTTCAAGTACTGGACATATGTCTTTATATTACAGCATTTGATTCCAGCGTGACACCACTATTACTGTTTTTAGAGCTCCGGATATTTTGGCCTTTCTTTAGACCAATTTCTTCTATTTCACTACTGTGACCATCCTGTGGCCCCTCTACCTCGTGGGGCTCTTCTTGACCAAAGGTATTTGTTCTACATACCCGTATCCTCCCTAGATCACCTGCTCACACCACACTACTGTACCTCTTAGGTTGAGCGGGTATCCCCTTTTTGTTGTTCTCCATGCTCCAAGAACCCTCTATTCTCAAAATTTCCATGTTACACGTTCTGCTTCCTCTTAGCAATCAAAAGATTATAGTTTCAATACTGTATGTGTCAGAATGGAGATGTATGAGGGGTATTGTAAACATCATTGTAAAAAACACTTAATATTTAAAATATAGCTAAAATTAAGGCGTTTATTCTAAGGACTGGGCATTTTAGCAGGTTCGTAAAGGAAAGCTTAGTGAATTTGGTGTTTGATTCAAGATTGAATTGAGCAGTTACATTCAAAATGTTGAATCTGAATGGAAAACCAAGAAAGGGTTTTCCTCAGATTTTTTTTTTAAGATTTCCTTTTTCTTTTATTTTTTATTTGTGTTTTTATTTCTTTGAACAAACTTTGAAAAAATCATAGATTTTGGGGCAAAATCTAAGTAAATCTAAATCTACATTTATTTTAATTTATCCTGCACTATATATATATATATATATAGGGAACCATGTTAAAAATGGTTATTGAGGCAAAAAGTGACACTGTGCTCATTTGCATGTCATTTCCCAGAATCCCTTGCTGCAGTGGAAGTGCTGTATGCTGGGTGATAATGGGGAAAGGCGGGGTTGCAGACCTGCCTAAGACATGCAGATGAGCATACAGCTATATTTGCATATATATATATATATATATATAATTTTTTTATTATTATTATTATTTATATTTAAAGACCAACCTTTATTTTATACAAAACTGAACTTATTCCTTGCTGAGCACAATACAGTACAAGACTAAAAGAGATGTTAGAAATAGTTACATGATACAAGTGCTATAACTGACTGGAAGTGCAGTTAGGGATGGGCAAAACTGTCCAAATCTGTTTCCTGGAATTCCGAAGATCATTTTGACAAAATCCGTTGCACACACTAAAATCCGCATGTGGATTGTATACGTAAAAATCCAGGAGGATTCATTCAAATCTGCCATTGACAACAATACAGAGGGATTGTTTTTTTACAATTCACAAACTGATTCTGAATCCGTTTGTTAAACAAACACACACACACGCCTTTCTACTTTTATTAGCAGTCACCAGTTGTATATATATATCCCCTCAAACATTCCTCCAAATAAATTAGGGCGACATGCCTGTGCTGAAAAAGATGCACAGCTGAGGTACCTGGATGGGAGATATGCTAATGGCTATGCAAAGTATATTTAAATGAGACAATTTCTAAAAAGATTCCCATACCAACTATAGTATATAGAGTTCATAATAAGCCTAAGGCACCAACCTAAAGACTTAAATGGTGTCAGACCCAACAGGACGAGAACTCACAACCACTGCTTTTCTAAGCCACAGCTCTAGCAGTGTGAGTTAAATCAGCTGATGGCTAACACCACTGTCACAGCTGTGCTTCACCTTGTTTTTAATTGTGTTTCAGAAAATGTGTTTTATTTAATCTCTATTAGAATATGAAGTGAGAGAAAAGGCAATCCTTAACATGGTGTGCTCCTACTGTAAATACTCCAAGTGGGTAAGACATCCCTTAGAGGTGTATGATTACCTGGACAAAGTAACTTTTAATACATGTACAATTAAAAAGAATGAGAAAGGACCCCCACAGAGCTGAAACATAAAGGATACATTAACGTGATACAATGGTCCGTGATGTTTTAACCTAATAAAGCGAGTTTAAAAGTTATATTTATTAAGAGACAGAATTAAGTGAATAATAAAAAATACATAATTATAAAAAGCACAAGGTCTGAGGTTGATCAATGCTCAATGATCCCCCGAGGAAGCTGGTGTTCCGATCACGTATATTTCTATATACTGTCCAGGAGACAGACCCGCTAGGCAGAGGTGGAGAGTAGAGACCGACCCATACCTGGGATCCGAATCCTGAAGCAATAGAACAGTAGGGTCCAGATCTGGGGTAAGGGCAGGAGAGAGGCAGGATGGTTGAGGTCACTGTTCCCGGGTCAGGGCTCGAGAGAGGCAGAATGGTAGCGGTGAGGTAGTCTGTCAGCAGGCAAGGATCTAAGGCAGGCAAGACAAGGCTTCTATCTGGAGACTAGGCAATGAGTACCTTGCACAGGCAAGGAGGAGAGGGGAATTGAAGCTTTGTAAAGGGAGCAGGCAGGTGAAAGCAATCAGCTCAGGAAGAGACTAACTTCCTGCCTAGGCGGCCATGTTGGTAGAGGCAAGAAAAGTCAAAAGGTTTCTATGTGGGAGATCCTCATAGATGTCACCTGGTGAAACACGTACTGCACCGACACACTTTATTCGAGCAAATACCCGATATGTACCTGGCAGATACCTGGAATGCGCCGCTCCTCACCTCTGGCAAGCCCCGTTGCATTTGCCTTCCCAGCCTGGGTTCATGCCTGGCTGATGGGCGGCTGATCTGTTAAATGATAATGATTAGGATTTAATAGGCTGCAATGCTTCGCGTGTCTACCAGATGGCATAAATTCATGAATTGTAATGCAGTATATATATATGTATTGTGCAGTATTGCAGCCAGCGGGAATAAAATGCTTCAATCCCTGCCGGAAAATAACTCAATGCACTCGGGCAGAAAACAGTCACAAACCTCAATACACCCGGGTATACCAGAATTCGTGGGACTAGCCGAGCTCGAATAAAGTGTGTCGCCAGTGTAGGGTGGCTGGTTTATTTTTCGATTCTGAGCCCGAGAGGACCCTGTCCAGCCTGCATCCACATTCCCTGAGGGGTTTTCCAGTGATTCCTCACTGGAGGCGGCTGAGTGTGAAGATAATCTGTGCATTTGCTGCTGGTGGAGCACTACTTGTGATTTCTACTTTGCACATACAATATAGAATAAAACCTGAATAATGCACATTATTACTTTACTGAGATTGGCATCAATCACCTTTTACAGTAATTTGTGTGTTTTAGAAACTTTCATGGTTACTTATTTCCATACTGTGCATATTTTTTTTAATGACATTTCTGGGCTTGGTTGTGTTACTCTCCTCCACCGGCGCATACTGGGACGTAGATCATCCTCCAGAGATAACTAGAAAGAGTAGAATATACACTTCTCATTCAACTCTTCTATCACTCTCACAACATGGATGATAATCCCATAGCATTGGAACAGCATTCCAGTGAGTTGCATACAAGTATTTTATACACAGAATTGTTAACATTCAGGGGCATATTCTAGTAGCTGTGAGATTGTCCTTGTAAAACCATACCGTTTGACATGGTCATAAATCTCAGAATAAAATTTGACAACTAGCCATATTCTGTATCACAAATCGAATTGTTTAAACCACATCTATAGAAAGTGACAAACAACACGATTTAATAGCCAATCCATGTGGATTGTACATTGAAGTGGAACGACCTGAAGATGGTGCTATCTCCAGAGACTGAAATATGTGTGGTTGAGAGATCCCTAATTTAGTAGTCACAAGTTGTATATATATCCCCTTAAACCTCCCGCCAAATAATATAGGGAGAGATACCTGTGCTCAAAAAGGAGCACACTTGATATACCTGAGATATTTGATAATGAGATATGCGAAGTATATTTAAATGAAACACTCTGTCTTCCTTATAAAATGTTTGCATACAGTAACTGACAAGTTAAGTGTTCTGCTTTTTTTTTTTTTTTTTAAACTTGTGTTTTATTATTTTTTAAAATATAAAAGGAGGGTGGGGGGAAGGGGATGCTTTTAAAGGAAGTCAGGAGGAATACAAATACTCGGTGATGTAGATGTGAGCGAAATGCATTTGAAGAATTTTGAACAATGCAAGCCACCATAATCCACTAAGTCAACTGTCCTCCAATCAGCTACACACCCCGATAGACGTCTGTGCGCATGCGCAAACCGAGTTCGGGGAAGGAATGGCATCTGAGGGCTCCGACCGGGCTGTGCACGAGCCGGGGGAGCCACTGCCAAACACAGGCTACAGAGGGGCTAAAGAGCAGCTGAGACTGACACCACGGAGACACCTCATAGCTAAAAATGGAGGAACAGAGGTGGGAGAGCTGGACTGATGTGGACAGATACTATGCTGGAAAGCTATTCACAAATGCCCATGTGAATTAGCTGTTTGTAAGTGTATCTTATTTTAATCTATCTATTGTTATTACATTTTATTATGCCATGTCCTTTTTTTCTCTACTTTTTTAAAGTCACCTACTGGAAGTTGTGGAAGGATACATCTATATTTCCCAGTATGATTTAGTCACATGTACTGTAAGTGTACATTTAATGGTATAATGGTAAGTGTGCATATATAGTATAATTTTGAACTATTTAATATTATACCATTGTTTTTGTTTTTTCCTATGATATACACCTGGGATGAGGACTTTTTTTCTTCTTGTCCGTAATAAGGCCAATTTCTGGCCACGCCCCAGAGTACAAGCAACAGCTCCCGGGGATTGGGCAATGTCTTTCCGGGCCTGTGTTTCCAAAGGGCAACATCTCTGCTCTGACCCCTGCTTCCTTAAACGGCAATGCTGCAAGAATAGGTCCCCCGGAGGGGTACTCACCACCATTGAAACAATAACTAGTGCCTCTTCAGCTTCGACCCACGTTGAACCCTCCTGTTGGATTCTTGAAGATACATCTTGTGGAAAAGATGCGGGGAGCTCAGGAACCGTTAAATATATAAAGAAACAAAAATAAATATATAGTGCAACACTGTATGAAAAATAACTGAGTGAATATGACACCTAATGAGTGAACACTCACACTTTCACAAAGTATAATCAGCAATTGTGCCCCTCCAGGGTTACCCCTTGATGTGGATAAGGTAAGGTGCTTGATGGTGGTCTCAATTCAATTCTCTAGTCAGCCCCAGATGGGTAGACGTCTTTGCTCCAGTTCCTGGAACCGGAGGTACTGTGTAGCACATTCTGAGCACTGGGAAGCGGATTCCAGTGCAGGCCCCACCTGTGCGCACTGCAGGCAGACCAGGCGTAGTGAGTTGGGTAATAGCAGTAACCCTCCAGGGAGAATGAAGCAAATGCCATTTTCTTCTTCCATCTTCTTAGTAAAGGGAGCAAGTGTTCGTGCAACCGGGATGTACAGTAATGCTACCATGTGCTTGTATGGCGGATCTTCCCAGCGCAGCTGGAAGCAGAAAGATATGCCCATAGCACCTCCCTCTGGTTTTGAGAACGGCCACTAGGAACTCAGGTTTTGTGTCGCCTTTTTCACCCACCATAACTTAGAATGTATATGGTAAACCCACCCAGCCTAGAAATATTGCAAAGCAAGTATAAACCAACCTCACACTGATGAGACCCATTAGGCTGCGGCCATGGTGATCGCGACGGCGCACAGGAGGGTGCGCGCGGCGCGATCACATAGATGTGCCTCTATGAGGCTGTCTATAGAACACGCCAACGCATTATATATAATAATATATATATAATAATTTCCTTAATATCACCCTTACTATCCCTTAACTACTGCACCGACACACTTTATTCGAGCAAATACCCAGTATGTACCTGGCAGATACCTGGAATGCGCCGCTCCTCACCTCTGACAAGCCCCGTTGCGTTTGCCTTCCCAGCCTGGGTTCATGCCTGGCTGACGGGCGGCTGATCTGTTAAATGATAATGATTAGGATTTAATAGGCTGCAATGCTTCGCGTGTCTACCAGATGGCATAAATTCATGAATTGTAATGCAGTATATATATATATACTGTGCAGTATTGCAGCCAGCGGGAATAAAATGCTTCAATCCCTGCCTGGAAAATACCTCAATGCACTCGGGCAGAAAACAGTCACAAACCTCAATACACCCGGGTATACCCGAATTCGTGGGACTAGCCGAGCTCGAATAAAGTGTGTCGCCAGTGTATGTGTGATATTAATACTACACAACTAAGTTATATACAAAGGATCACATGCAGTTTATATAATATATAAAATGTTGATGAGGGTGTATTGTTTAATGAAAAGAACACATTATATATATATAGCATTGAAAACACAGCCTATTTAATAATATACCTTACTACATTCATTATCATTAGATTTCACACAATATAATTAAGACTGCATTACCTAGTCCTTTTGTTAATGTGTTACAAAACATGCCTTGGCTAAACGTGTGAACACTAAAACTCCCTCCAAGTATATAGTCCCCCATATGTTTGAACAAATCAGGAGTTGCCACTTTCCCACTTGACCCTTCTGTTGAATTAGACTAACAATTCTCAACATCAGAGGATGTGTGACATTAACATAATTATCAGCCTTGTAGCTACCACCTGGTTGGGATGAAACACTGATTAATACTAGTAGCTCATTAACTCTTGACCCAATTACATGCAGCCTAGAAACAAATACCTCTAATTGCAAACTCTAATTTCTTTTCGAAACACCAAAGACTACAAATTGAGAATCAATGTAAGTTTGTTTATTTTGGTTGCATTCTGAATATACATAATTTTTAAATAAGTAATATAATAAAAGCCTGAAGAAGAACCCTGTGAGGTTACGAAAGCTTGTACACTGTAAACTATGGCTCACTCAACCCTTTTAATAATTTTTTTCCACATGAAATAAGGGAATAAATATGCAAAAATTATCTTCTATCTTAAAAATAGGTATATTTATGGTTGTATGTGTGCTGTATGAGTATATAAAAACAGTTTGTTATATACAGATAAAGACACATTTCTGCTTATATAATTTAAGTTGTTAAAATATTAAACCTCTTTTGAATAACTATTAATACAGTATACGTGTGTGTGTGTACATACCCTCACGCACAGACATCAATGTGTGTTTGTGTGTGTACATTCACACACAAATATGTACTACATGTTTGTTTGTATGTATGTACTGTATGTCTTTATTTATATAGCGCCATTAATGTACATAGCATTTCACAGCAGTAATACACGTGGCAATCATATAAATAACAAATAATACAACTAACACATAATGGGAAGAAGCGCTTCAGACATAAAAGTGACATTTAGGAAAAGGAGTCCCTGCCCCGAAGAGCTTACAATCTAATTGGTAGGTAGGAGGAACATACAGAGAAAGTAGGAGGGTGTTCTGGTAAAAAGAACAAAACACACACAAGCGCACCACAGATTAGAAAAATGTATATGACAATATTTAATAAAGGTCCCTGTGACCACAAAAACAAAAATCAATAAATAAAATATACAAGACAAAAACACATATAAAACATATACCATGTATGGTAAATCACACCCTATGAATGCTAAACCAATACATGACTTCAGTGAAGTACACAAACTAATAACTAGATAAGTTAAAATGACATCCACTAAGGGTGCCTAATAACTTCTAGAGAAAAACTCAATTGAGGGGAACGAAACTGACCGCAAGAAGTGGCAGCAGGGGCTAAGTGTGGACGCAAAGCTGTCCGGACACGCAAACACGCGGCAGAAAGACCTCTCTGCTAACACTTCCTGGAATCTCGTTCTAGCCAAAGGGAGACTGTGCAAAGCTGCCTCTCGTGACCCCTACCGGTTTCGCAAACAATGCTTCGTCAGGAGATCACGACTGAGGCAGCACATGCGCATTAAATAACCCTTGGTCACAAATGAAAGCAGCTGAGTTACACACTGTCGCTGAACGCGACGCTACAAGAACGCATATAAAAATGCCCAGTAATCAAAACAAACAATGTCGCATAATGCGATGCTATAATGAAAGTGCCCAGTGGAAAAAGAGAATATATATTAGAACATATAATAGATAATGTCGCGTGATGCGACGCTATATTGAAACATATTAAGGTGCCCAATAAAGAAAGATGTGTTAAGGCATAATAAATATATGCAAATGAAATAATAATAAATATATAGTTGCTAATAGCACATACAGACTAATAAAGAATACACTTAATAATGAAAACAAACTTGACGATAAAAAAATCAATGACATAATAAATGGCACATACAGATAGTCAAGAATGCACTAAATAATAAAAACCAACTAAATTGTAAAAAATCCAGAACATACAAAACAGCAAATATGACTGTAAAAATATATGTTTCCATAAAAAATGATGACATGGTAAATATCAGTTATGGCACAGTATTCTATCTTAGAAATTGTGTTAATTCGATTAACTCATTAAACCCATTTGGATGTTTGGATTCAAAAGTATATATCCTAAACTGTTTATTTTGTAGCAAGAACAGGTCTCTATTTCCCTGTCTTGTTTTTTTAGGGATGCATTCTATACGCATACATTTTAAAGATGAGGGATTACAATTATGAACCTATTAGAAATGTTTCAGTAATGGGGTTAAGGGTTGTCCCTTTCCATCATTTTCGTAATGTTCCGTAGGTGTTCTAGGATACGTAATTTCAATATTCTTTTTGTTTTGCCTATGTATTTGCATATTGCATTTGCATTGCAATACATATATAACGTGAGTTGTAAGGCAATTAATGAAAATTACGGATAGAATATGATTTCTGTGTGATAGATGATATTGCCTGGTTCCCAGTCATCATTTGCTTACAAACTTTGCACTTCCCGCTGTTAAAATTCCTACTGTAACATCAATGTGTGTTTGTGTGTGTACATTCACACACACATATGTACTATGTTTGTTTGTATGTATGTCTTTATTTATATAGCGCCATTAATGTATAGCGCTTCACAGCAGTAATATACGTGACATAATCATATACATAACAAATAATACATCTAACACATAATGGGAAGAAGCGCTTCAGACATAAAAGTGACATTTAGGAAAAGGAGTCCCTGCCCCGAAGAGCTTATAATCTAATTGGTAGCTAGGAGGAACATACAGAGAAAGTAGGAGGGTGTTCTGGTAAGTGCATATATGTATACAGTATATATATATATATATATATATATATATATATATATATGTGTGTGTGTCTAAAAAACAACCTATAGCACTGTAAGCGCAAAAGAAAAGGGCAAAAAAGGCCATCATGGCATATTATATCAAACCTGAAATGAGAATTCTTCTTTGTATGGTAATAAACTCACAAATTATCCCCTTGTGTTTTGTGCATGTTACTCCGCTGAGATGGGGAGTGCAGCTTGAAATCTATGTCTGACAGTATATCCTGGTTGCATTCGTACTAAATACAAAAACGTAATATATTGAAGTACTGATAAAATCTTTATGCGCAGATAAAAGAAAGCTACTTACAATATTTCAGTAGCAAAAGGCACGGTTGGGATAAAACCCATAAGTCAGCATGGTATACCCTCCACAACACTTGGCGTGATGTTGACTCCGTGGCGTCATGGTCCCTGAGTTCTTCCTGCTCATCTCTGCTCTGTGACGCCAGCAAAGTGTATCGGTTTTCACAGTGCTGTGCATGTATGCACTTCCCTTGATTCCCAGAGTGATCAGTATGCTAAGTCCAGAAAATTTACCCTACACGTTTCGCTTTCAAAAAGATTCATCAGGGGTGATGAACCTCCCACCCTGGGGCAACTACCCCCTTCACTCACCCCTTCTGCCCCCAATAAACAAGGTAGTCTTGCTTAACCCCTTCATTGCCTTAGCAGTTAGCCGCTAATGTAATGAAGCTGCTTTTATTTTAATAATACATTTATTGTAGCAGGGTGTCTTCAGAGCTGAATCGCATTGATTTCAGGTACGGGGAATCCCTGATTCCCGAGTTCTAGGCCCCGTTATTGGGTTCCGGTATCCCTCTGGTTTGTTTAAATCCCCCGATCACATGGGCCGTGACGGGGGAGAATTTAAACATGGCCGCCGGGATACCGGCACCCCATAACGGGGCCTGTAACTCGGGAAGCATGGGGGTCCCCGGACCTGAAATCAATGCAGTTCAGCTCCAGAGACCCCGTGCTACAATACTGTATTATTACAGTGATTGATTCAGTCTCTCTCTTACTGTGCATCTCTTACAGACAGATGGAACCCGAATATTGTGACGTGCTAGAGGTTGCAGTGCAAAACACGCACGGCAAGCGGTAGAGAACAGGTAGCTACATCTGTATACAGCCTTCCTCTATGTAAATGAGATGGTCTAGAAATTCCATTTTGGTTGTGCTGTATTTGTGTCAGGGCCGTCTTAACAGCATTATAGGCCCCCGGGCAGAGCAGCGCACTGGGCCCTGCCAACTCTCCCCTACAAGTCGTAATTTTTCTCCTTCTACCGAGTTAGCGGGAGATTTGAATGTTGAGGCAGGTGATCGGAAAATTAGTGTTAACTTCTGGTCTGTGCATAGATTAGCATGGGGCCCCTGTGCTCGTGGGGCCCCCAAGCAACTACCCAGTGTGCCCATGCATTAAGACGGCACTGATTTGTGTGAAAACTGTAAATGAAAATTGTTATTATTTAGATATGCTATAAATGTATCAAGAGTTTCTTCTTTACCCTGCCAGATGAACACAATGTCATCGATATAGCGATTCTAGCGAACCAGGTTGGGCGCTAAATGCATGCCCAGGCCAGACTTGAAATAAGAATCAATACAGCTAAAATTATCTGCTACCTTAAAAATAAGTATATTTATGGTTGTACAGTATGTATGCTTTATGAATATAAAAAAAATAGTTTCTGTCATATACACATAAAGACACATTTTTGCATATATAATTTAAAAGGTATGTTAACATACAGTATTAAACCTCTTTTGAATAAATATTAATACAGATGCAGCTGTCGGTTGTTGAGTGCTTGCCAAGGAAAATATGTGACCATCTCTCAGTAACTTGTGAGATTGTCCAGAACAGGCTCTAATGGCCCATCGGATTAACACAGCGGGGGTTCCTGCATTTAAATGGGACTCACAGCCTAGTAGGATTCATAGAGCGTGAGTCCCATTCAAATGCATTGACCCCCACTGTGTTAATCCGATGGGTCATTAGTCTGGCTGCAGGAACCTCGTGGTGTGGGAAATTTGTTTAAATGCAGAAAATTCAAGGCAATCTCAAGGCAAACAGTCGACAACCAGCAGTTGCAGCAGTGTGTGTATGCACATACATTCACATACAAACATACGTGTACTGTATGTGTGTGTGTACATTCACACACAAATATGAAATAAAGAATACTGTATCACTTGTGAGCACATTCACATGTCTTAGACAGGTCTGCAACCCTGCCTTTCACCATTATCACCTAGCATACAGTGCTTCCACTGCAGCAAGGGATTCTGGGAAATGACATGCAAATGGACACACAATGTGTCACCTTTTGCCTAAAATCCATTTTACGTGCAAATGCTCTGCTGTTTACACTGCTTTTAAGCACAACATGGGACTATATATAAAGCCAGTCAAACCACTTACAAACAGCTGTTTCAACCTTTTGGGTCTCATCAGTGTGAGGTTGGTTGTACTGGGTTTACCATACACATTTTAAGTTATGGTGGATGAAAAAGGCGACAAAAACCTCCACTGTTAGCATATAGCCAATAAAGAATATCACTTGTGACCACATTCACATGTCTTAGACAGGTCTGCAACCCTGCCTTTCACCATTATTACCTAGTATACAGTGCCTCCACTGCTGCTAGGGATTCTTGAAAATGACATGCAAATGGACACGTGTCACTTTTTGCCTGAAATCCATTTTTTTTTTTTTTTTAACTTTGATTTTATTGGGTGAAATACATCATACATGGTAACACCATCCATTGTTCACCGTGACATCACCGCATTTAGTTTTCTCTTTTTCTTTTTATATAATCAACCAAAAACTGGACATACTGGACTCACAAGACGAACAGGGGGACAAGACACACCAACTAGCTAGTAGGGAAGGGAAAAAAAGGGGGGGGGGAAGGAGGGGGAAATCCATTTTTACATGGAAACCTTATAAGCAAATGCTCTGGTGTTCACACAGCTTTTAAACACAACAAGGGATTATATGCAAATTATTCTTTATTGGCTATATACAGTGGCGGGCGCCTTTAGTCTAAATCGGCTAGATCCGCGATTTTCAGATTATCCCGGTTATGTGCGGTTTTGTGTCGTTTTCGCCCGGAGTGAACTGCGTTATTTTTGCGCTCGTGATATTAGCATTTTATTCTCGCTGTCTGCAATACTGCAATGCCGTGTAAAAACTCAGGAGGCATTTGCGAGCTGTTGTCTTGGAAGTCTAATACCTTTGCGGTTCAACCTACGTCAGTACACAGTCTGTGTGCGCGCGCGCGCAGTAATTGTAAATTTGCATATTTAAAGTATACATGCATTTGCAGTGCTGTTCTGCAGTACAGTACAGTATGTCAATTTGAAAATTGTTGAAACGCATAGGCGTGTACTGTACTGTAACAGTTTCGCATTTCGGCACATACAGCGCTCTCCCCTCGCTCAGGATAATTAACTGTACTACAGGGTATTTCAACTTCTTATCTTCTGTGCAATGCAGTACACCTCTCCCACACCATTCCTTTGAACGTGTGTCTGGTTTCAATCACATTCCTGCTTGACAGCATGAATTTACTGCGCATGCGCCTGTAACTTCGCCCACCACTGCTTGCTTGAGTGAGTGAAAATTTTTTTTTTATTGTCATTTTTTAATTTTTATTTTCTCCACAAGCCTGCAAAAACCATTTTACTGTATTACGATATTTAATCTGTGCTGTACAGTAGCTTTTGTCTGCGACCCTGTGCGTTTCACTGCACATGGTTGATTTGTGTGCTTTTTACGTACTGTATTTGGGGGTGTATTATTATGATGAACTGCCTTTTGAAATTAAAGTATGTCTTTAGCTTTGAACTTCATGCGGCTGTCTTTAATTTTTGGAATCTTGCCACTGTGTTTTGAATCCGTCCATAGCCGAGCTTCAAAGCCTCACTGCGCCTGCGTGTAATCCTTGTTCAGATGGGAGCTATTTAGTTGCTTAGCTGCTTACTGCGCATGAGTCACCCAACCCCCCCTCTCCACAGAGTCATTCGACAGACACCTGCCCAGAGTCATTCATTTTCTGAATTTAGTCATTGTGTTTTTAATCCGTCCCTAGCCGAGCGTCAATCGCCTCACTGCGCCTGTGTGTACTCTAAGCCTCTTTGAGATGGGAGCTAGCTGCTTACTGCGCATGAGTCACCCAACCCCCCCCTCTCCACAGAGTCGTTAATTTTCTGAATCTTGCCATAGTGTTCTTAATCTGTCCATAGCCGAGCTTTAAAGCCTCTCTGCGCCTGCGTGTGATCCTTTTTCAGATGGGAGCTATTTAGCTGCTTAGTTGCTTACTGTGCATGAGTCACCCAACCCCCCCTCCACAGAGTCGTTAATTTTTTGAATCTTGCCATTGTGTTCTTAATCCATCCATAGCCGAGCTACAGTACAAAGCCTCACTATGCCTGCGTGTAATTCTCTTTGAGACGGGAGCTTTGAGGCATTGTTTACGGCAATGTTTTGGAAAATCCCTTCTCGAATTTGATTTGCACAGAGCATCACCTTGATATTATAATAATAATAATAGCATGTTTTTGTATAGCGCTGTTAGTTACAGTATACGTAGCGCTTTCCAGAGACATTTTGCAGGCACAGGTCCCTCCCTGTCCCGTGGAGCTCACAATCTACTGTATGTTTTTGGTGCCTGAGGCACAGGGAGATAAAGTGACTTGCTTTTATGTACTGTACTTAGGGGTTGTATTTGGGGGTTTATTGATCAAATTATTATGATGAACTGCCTTTTGAAATTACTGTACTCTACTCTACAGTATGTCATTTCTTTGAACTGCAGCACAACTAATCCTTCATCCCTCCTCCACGCACACACAAACTCTTTTCGACAGACACCTCCACAGAGTCATTCATTATCTGAAGTTAGTCATTGTGTTTTTAATCCGTCCCTAGCCGAGCGTCAATCGCCTCACTGCGCCTGCGTGTACTCTAAGCCTCTTTGAGATGGGAGCTAGCTGCTTTCTGCGCATGAGTCACCCAACCCTCCCTTCCCTCTCCACAGAGTCATTCGACAGGCACCTCCACAGAGTCATTCATTTTCTGAAGTTAGTCATTGTGTTTTTAATCCGTCCCTAGTCGAGCGTCAATCGCCTCACTGCGCCTGCGTGTACTCTAAGCCTCTTTGAGATGGGAGCTAGCTGCTTACTGCGCATGAGTCACCTAACCCCCCCCCCCTCTCCAAAGAGTCATTTCGACAGACACCTCCACAGAGTCATTCATTTTCTGAAGTTAGTCATTGTGTTTTTAATCCGTCCATAGCCGAGCGTCAATCGTCTCACTGCGCCTGCGAGTACTCTAAGCCTCTTTGAGATGGGAGCTAGCTGCTTACTGCGCATGAGTCACCTAACCCCCCCCTCTCCAAAGAGTCATTTCGACAGACACCTCCAATGTGTCATTCATTTTCTGAAGTTAGTCATTGTGTTTTTAATCCGTCCCTAGCCGAGCGTCAATCGCCTCACTGTGCCTGCATGTACTCTAAGCCTCTTTGAGATGGGAGCTAGCTGATTACTGCTCATGACTCACCCACCCTCCCCCCCAACCCTTTGAGTCTTTGTTTATGGTAACGCTTTGGAAAATCCCTTCTCGAATTTGAAATGTAAATCTGATTTGCATAGCATTGTGAGAATTGAGAGTAAAAAAAAAACATTAATTGATTCATGTTGTTTTGTCATTCATTCTTATACTGTATGGGTGGGGGTGGGGGGGTGGTTGTTGTCAACGATTATGATTACCAGGACTGTGAATAAATATTTATTTTATTTCATCAGGAACAAAAAAATACAAATATAAAAATAATCATGAATAATACATAATGCAGTCTTTATTAAGTTCTTCTGGCAGATTGAAATTGGATAAACATTTAGAAAACATTTGTAAAACATGGAGAAACATAAATTATGCACATTTATAAGAATATTATGTAATAATATATATACACTGTAATGTATAATATATGTTTACTGTATATATATATATATATATATATATATATATATATATATATATATATATATATATACAGTATACTGTACATAGTAATATTATTTTTTCCGTCGTTATCTTGTTCCTCATTCCGTGTACAGTACAGTAGTTCATTGAGAGAGGAGAGGTTCTGTGTTTTGGTCGTGGCTTCAAAGATATGCGGCCTTTTTTGTGGAATGCAAAGCTTGCAAATCTCTCCAGCGACACAGTAGACTCATCAGTGAAGATGCAATCCTGGAAAGTCTCCCCACTGTCGATCCATGCCTGGGCCTGGACCACTCTTTTGATTTTGTTTGCATCCCGTATCATGGGGTACGCTCTGTAATGACAAGGAATAAATAATTTTAGCGGTACAGTACAGTTTCCTAAACAACACTTTTACCTCCTGTACTGTCCAGTACTAACCTCACACGTCCATATTTTCATCCAATGCTGCGTCTCATCTTCTTTATGCTGCTCTCGGATACAGTCAGATTGTGCTTTTCCTGCAGAGTGTTTTTGACCCTTAATGCACTCTTCTCATCATTCTCCTCACTTATTTTGTCCACCAGAAGAGTTGTTTCCCTACAATGTAAAGAAAATATATTGTTTTATTAATATGCAGCAATATAAAATTTATATATAAATATACAAAATATATAAACTGTTGTAATATAAAAATAAATATACAAAATATATACTGTATACTGTACTGATATAAATATTCAAAATATATATACTGTTGTAATATAAATATACATATACAAAATATATATACTGTTGTAATATAAATCAACAGAAATAACAAAAATATTAGATTTAAAATAAATTAATTTTATTTATAAGTTGTATAAATATACTTACGCGTTAGTTACCCTTGGTGCCCTTTTGCGGTCACTGTTTTTTCCGTGTGCATGATAGCTCACGGTGGTTTCTGGCACAACGATGCCAGAAGTAGCTAACCAGCGTTGGATAGCAGCAATTCGTGTAATGTCCTTAATTCGCATGCTGAGCTCCTTGGAAATCTTTTTAACAGGCATTGCTGCGAGTAGAAAGAAATACAAACACAAGAATGTATATTCGATGTTTAGTCGATGTGTATTCAATGTGCAGTGAATCCACAAAATGGATGGTGTATTTATGTGGTAATGACTCACATTAGAGTACACCCACATTCAACACCTGTACCTGGTCGCCATGCATAAAAGGTTACACACTTTGCATAGCCCACCACTTGATGATCTTTATCTGAACTTGCCCTTGTCCAGATACTGCATTGTGCCACCTGCTTCCATGGAGCAACCCCGATTCTTTGGACGCAGGAACCCACTCGCCTCTGCCGTGCCTGTCAAGCAGAAAAAACGAAAGGCGGTTGCCGTTTCCATGCCAAGGCAAAAGCGACAGGCTAAGGCCAATAAAGAAAACCTTCTGCTGACCCCAAAGGCTAAGGGTTTTCATAGACGTCAGCCTTATTATGTCAAGAAGATATACGGTGATGTACTCTCAACGCAAAACGATTGGCAGCCAACCCATTGAACCCGCAGACCACTTCCTCACATACGCTTCGACGACACTGGTGCCGCTGTCCCAGAAATCTTCAGCCCGTCTTCTCCACCCCTCGTCCATGACACTGCCGCCCCCCTCACGGAAACCCACAGGCCATCTTCTCCAGTTCTATCCGACGACGCTGCCTCTGAAATCCACGGGTCACTTTCTCCTTTGCTCTTAGACGACTCTGCTTCTCGCCCGGAAATCCAAAGGTCACTTTCTCCATCCCTCTTCGACGATGCTGCCGCTTCTCCTCTACCGGATATCCACAGGTCACCTCCTCCACTCTTCTTCGACGTTGCTGCCGCTTCTCTCCATGGAACCCCCATCTCATCCTCCGTTGCACCCATCCACCCTGATGTTCACACGCCATGCACAAGAAGCAGCTCCTTAGACCGGATGCTGAATGGGATAAGTGTGGATCTCCCCGGGAACTCTATTGTGCTAGCAAAGATAGATCTGCTTCTGGAGACAATGCTAAATGTGGAGCAACGGATGCTACAAATGGATCAACGGATGATTCATATGGATCAACGGATGCTAGATATGGATCAACGGATGCAACATATGGATCGACGGATGGAGAAGATAGAGGCTGACATAGCGGGCATACATTATTTGCTCGGTGTTAATGCCCCTGTTTCCCCGATGCTGGAGCAGGGGGGTGACATGGATGTGATGAATGGGACCTTCGACCCCCTTCCATCTCCAAGTGCACCCCCTCCACCAGAAGATGTAGTGTACATGTATGCCATTGAGGAGGACATGACAACCCCGTCAAGACCACGCCAGGAGACAACACGGCGACCAAGACCGGAGGAAAGCTTCCTCCCAGACAACCTACCATCGCCCATCGCCTCAAGCACACCCGCTCCCAAAAGACCTACATTCGCTCGCATCGATACGGTGCCCGACATCACCCTGTGCATTTTGCCACTGGCGCTCAGGGAGAAGTATAGGGTGAAGAGTGCTGGTGCACCCCACAAGTATGCCTTGTTACTTTTTAAGCACCATGTTCCCTACTCGTTGTACTGCGACTGGGCCTTCAAAGTGAGCTACGAAGGAAATCGCTTAAAAAAGGCGCTTCCTGCCAATTTAAGAAAGAACATTCTGGATGAAATGCGGCGCTTTTATCCAATTACAGATCCTGTAATGAAAGGCATTCGAGACTGCATAAATGGCGTTTTGCGCCATACAAGGAATCGGCCATGGACGGACAATGTGGAGGACTTTCTGTAAGACCATACTGTTGTGCTGAACTGTATTGTACTCTACATGATTTGACCTGCTGTTCTTAAATAAAGGAGATGTTGTTGTGTGTTTTTTTACTTGTATTTATACAGAATTGTTTTAACTTGCTGTCCACACACATAGGACCTGCACAATTTCAGTCCCTGAGTGCCGCAAACAGGCATGTTTTTCAAGTTTGTCCTTAAAACCTGCCCTGTTTGCTGCCCTCGATGACTGTAGTGGTGCAGGTCTGACTGACAGTTTTGCACACCATCCCACTGTACTGTATATGTTTCTTTAATAAAGGAGATGTTTCGTTTGTATACTGTATTTTATGAATAAAGTTTTTTTTTAATCACAGGTTAGACCATACTGTTGTGCTGAACTCTATTGTACTCTACATGTTTTGACCTTCTGTACTTAAATAAAGGAGATGTTGTTGTGTGTTTTTTTACTTGTATTTATACAGAAATGTTTTAACTTGCTGTCCACACACACAGGACATGCACAATTCCTGTCCCCGGGGGCCGCAAACTGGCACGGTTTTCAAAGGTTACCCTGAAAACCCGCCCTGTTTGCTGCCCTCAAGGACTGTACTGGTGCAGACTGTTTTGCACACCATCCCACTGTACAGTATATGTTTTGACTTGTCGTTCTTTAATAAAGGAGATGTTGCGTTTTGCTTATTTTATGAATAAAGAATTTGTTTTTAAAACATGTGACTGTAAAGCATACTGACAGACATAAATGTTTTCACACATGTAGCAGTAAACTATACACCTGTTGATGTTTTGAATTGCTGTGCACTTAAAATGTTTCTACATTGTACAGTATTTGTAAATAAATGTTTTTGTACTTACTCCACCAATAAACATGTTGATTTGTTTTACATTGTTCCATTTGCTCCTTTGCTACTGTAACAAAATACAGTGTTTCTAGAATGTCGAGGCATACTGCACTGTATACTGTAAGCATGCTCAGTATGAGTATTAAAAAAAATAGAAGACACAAACTGTACTTTACTGTACTATATACTGGCACGGTATACTGTAGAAGACACATAATGTATGTGATACATGTAGAATAAATACATAGTTTTTATTTTTTCGGGTTTATTACACAGTATACTGTACTGTATATAAAAAAGTATTGTACAGTATACTGTAGAAAACATCAGCATACTTTTTCAGGTACAGTATTCTATCCTAATCAATAACAACGGCCACTAACTGTAGACTCTGGTACGTGGGTTTTTAAATCCGATTCAGCAATGTGCAGGCATTGTTACACAAAGCGATATTATCCATCGAAATCCCTCCATTAGCCGTTTTCTTTTCTGAGGAAAAACAAAAAGAAAAGTTTTACTGTAATGGTCAGCCCCCTAAAGAAGTTCCCAGCCAGTCCCACCAATAATTTTCTCGGGGGCGTCTCCTCTTCACATGCGCATGCGCCTACCGTCGATGTAATGACACGCATACTGTATGCGTTTCAAGAAGGTTCCAATGTGCATGCGCCTAGCGTTCCACCAATTGTTCAGTATCTGCAGTACAGTACTGTAGAAGCCGCTCAGCCAATGATATTGCTTACAGGAGAATCGCTTGACTTTTGAATCGCACCGATATTGATACTGTATTGTCAAAATAAAAAAAACACAGAAAATAATACGGCAACAATACTCACCATAGAATTTCCCATTCAGCTGGCGCCGGCGCCGGTCCACTGCCAGTCCAGCATTCTTGATCATCCACGTCGATAGTTTGCAGCGGGACTAGTCCACCTGTAGTCAGCTGATGAGGCTGGAAATTGCTTAGGTACATGCAAGCTTGATCGAAACTGCACGCGAAATCCGGCTCAGGCTCAGGGTTGTCACTGACGGCGGGACCGTCATTGGAAGCCGGTGCTGGTGCATTGCTTGGCAGCGACTGTCGTTTCTTAGTTGGTTTTAACACGACCCTTTGCCTTTTGCTGTCATCATGATCATATCTACAGGAAAAAGCCGGTGATACACACCAATACCCTCCAACAAATTGTGGCTCAATACGATAAAAACAGGGATCGCTACATAACCTTTTCCTTATTGCACGCTTCCACGTATGAGGAGTTGGCGAAAATTTGTAAAAGTCATAGTTTTCGACAAAATACTGATAAATTTGAACAACTGTTGCCATCTTATCCTCTGTTGCATTAATCGCGGCCCATATCAACTACGCGTAACTTCTGTCGGGTTTTTGGAAAGCGGGCTGCACTTGAACACTCATGGCGGGTGGGTCTCTGGAGAATACTGTAACCAAAACGGGTCTTTGTCTTTCTTTAATATGAAAAGCCTAAATTGATACATTTTTGCAACCTCTTCCTTCAGTCTCAAGGCCAAGTTACAATAGCACACTGTGGTATCTTTTTTAAACGAAACAACTGCAAGTCGACACATTACTGTGCATGCGCATTACAATTCATGAATATCTGCCATCTGGCGGACACGTGAAGAATTGCAACCTATTAAATCCGAACCATTCTCAATAAACACATCAACCGCGCGTCAGCCACGCATGACCCGTGGCTGGGAACGCAAAATGAACGCGGCATGCGCCAGGTGAAGAGCGTCACATTCCAGGAAAAAACAGGGAAAAAACGGCGATGTGTTAGAATAAAAGCTGCCGCAGCAGTACTAACGGTGGAGATTTTTTGTCGCCTTTTTCACCCACCGTAACTTAAAATGTGTATGGTAAACCTACCCAGCCTTGAAAATGGCAAAGCCAGTACACCCAACCTCACACTGATGGGACCCTTGTCAGCCTTTTGGCTAAGATTAAGTTTAGTGTCTATCCTACCTGTGGCAGGAGTAGAATGGACAGTGGCATGCATTTAATTCTCTGGCCTGGTCGATAGGTGGGATGAGCCCAATGTTTCTTGGGTCCATGCACCCCGGCATGAGAAATTCAGAGGGGGGTTCCTAGTAGTGTACCTAAACGTGGGTAGCACACTGTGGGAAAGGTTATGCCCTTCCGCAGCTACAGCACTGGTACGCTGAACGGTTCCCTAGCATCGGACCTAGGATTTTACGCATTTACTTCCCTCGCTCCCGTCACCCCTGGGCCTTCTGGCTAATGGGTGACAACATTTGTTAACCTGCCCGGCCCATCAGGGCTGGGATGCCCCAGCACAGACACACAGCACTTGGTGTCCTGCTATGGTCACTGTAGCAGTGCACCCACTTACACATAGCACTTACCGTGTGTGTATGCGGGGGAGATGCAGTGAAGCACAGCTAGTCACTCTCTCTCTTCGGAGAGAAAATAACCTGGGTGAGTAGGCTCTGGCCGAAAACCAAAGACTCGGACTTACTTGCGGGCCGTCTGTCCGCAGAAAAAAAGAGGAGGAAGTCCAGAACCCAGCTGGAGGACGGCATCAAGGTACCCTCGGACCTTTCTGGCCATCGGGCTGAAGATCCTTGGGAGCAGTAACAGGACTTGTTCAACTTTGGGAGGACAGTCTCAAGCTAGAGCACCCAGAATCCCTTGCTGCAGTGGAAGCAGTGTATGCTAGCTGATAATGGTGAAAGGCAGGGGTGCAGACCTGTTTAAGATATGTAAATGTGCACACAAGTGATATTCTTTATTGGCTGTGTAGCCAGGTCCTCCGGTACCACCCCTTCTTACCCTGGTGCTAGTGGGAGCTGCCGGGGCGGCCGCGGCGCCGGGGACACCCGGAGGTATTGGCTCAGGGTGCCGCCATGTTATGGCCGATTCGCGCATGCGCAGTAACGCGATAGTTGTGGCGGCCCCTACAGATAGAGTTGCGCATGTGCAGTGATACAGGAGAGGCAGCCATTTTAGATAGGAGCATCCCCAGCGGCGGCCATTACCAGGGAGGGCTCTGTGTGGTGTAACACCTTCCCCCCCCCCTATCGCAGATGGTGACCATGTGGGGAAATCTACACTTGTGTTACCGGGTGTGGTGCGTTACTTGATAGGCTCACAGAAGACCTGAACCTCCGCCACTGGGAGCCTGGGGTTACCTGATCATTCGTACACAGCGCCTCCACCTGTAACGGTTTCCACCTGAGTGGTATGGTCCTCTTTACAGGAACCACAATAATAAAACACGCACACAGTGTATGCTAACAACTGTTTTACTATTGTAACTGATAATAACTTCGTACCTGTACCACACAGAATAATGCATATAGCCATACACATGGAGGTGCACCGGGTGCACCCATCAACATAGGTATTCCCCAAAGTACCTTATGTCCAAACCCCACCCACGTGTGTTGGAGATAGCACTATCCCTTGACGTGTTGGTGCACTACTTATAGATACCTGCCCGGGGCTCCAGCCCGCGGGTGCCGCAATACAATTGGATTAGATCCGCCTGATCCGACGTGATGTCCTCCTACGCGTGGGGTGAATTCTAGCGTGGATAATATCACTACGGCTCCGCACCGTCTGCACCTCGACGGGGATCCATCTGCAGCGGGGCCTCCGAGAAGATAGTCTCTATATAACTCTGGGGGTTCTGAGCCCAGACCCAGTAATCAGCCATGCGCCTTCACAGTGCTTCCTTAACTTAACCCAAACAGCTAAAGGGGCAGATCTCCTCACGTAGGGCCTGTCCCTGAAGCAACCACAAACTGAGGCAATGGTAACTGTTTTCTGGGACCTCTGGGGTTAACTAGGCCTAGTGCCAGGGGCTACTGCTTCCTGCACACACACCCTAACTCACCCAGCTCCCAGCTCCAACTAGCCTCATCTGCGCATGTGCGATCACTGCGCATGCGCGTGCATCTATAATGGCGGCCCCCACTAGCCGGGTGTGCCGCAGAGCCTCCCGAGCCTCGGAACACTCCCTGCTCCGGCCCCCACCTTTGCCGTGTGCCAGAGGGTCCGTCACTGCCTCCGGCGGCACGCGCGACTGCTCGGCACGCAAGGAGGGGGTTCTCTGGGAGCTGAAGGGGACCGGGGCTACAGTGGGACTACAAGTTCCATGAGCCTCAGGGAGTTGGGATACCAGGTGGTCACAGCAGCCAATGGGGTTGTCAGAACTCTCTGCTCTCTGATTCTGAAACATTCCGCGCTCTGGAGAAAACAGGCAGTTGGTGTCAGTTGGTGCTAGGGGGCAAGGGGAGAGGAGGTGCGTAGTGCAGGGGGTCAGTGACCCACTGCATAGGCCAGAATATTCCCCTAGGCCCCAGCGCAGGCCCTGAGTCACCACCAGCTTGTGGTACTGCAGGGAACAGCCCCAGATAGGGACTTTACCATTTACTGATAGTAGCAGTCAGGGACACAGCATCTTCCTGAGCTACAAGGTGATCTGTAGTTTGGGATCAGACTGCATTGCGGAGTCAAGCCTTGTGAGAGACCTCCCTGACAGTGAGGAACTACTCGTGAGAGACCACGCTGGATCTGCGGATCCTTTTCGAAGTATCTGCGACCGGGTGCCGGAGCACCCGGTAGGTATTATTATACCTGTAGGCACCTACACCGGTACCTACAGGCGCTGATCCTGCCTTGGGGGGTGGGTTTCTTGGGGACACTAAAGGTTAATTGACTAAGGGACTGGTCCAGTACATTGGACACGGTGTGGGGTGCACACGGTGGTGGGGAAGGGACACTTGCACAGTGGGTGCACTCTGAACTACTGGTATACAGCTATATCATTCTTATATGTGTATATGTCATTCAAGCTTATAACTGCCATATAAGTGTGTATGTTCGCTAATGTTATTTCATGCATATGTGTTATTAGGCCCAACGTGTGTATATATATATATATATATATATATATATATATATATATATATATATATATATACATATATATAGTAAACTGTTTTATATTCTTGTGGTTTGTTATTATTGTTCTTGTCCAGGGGAATCTCACATCCAGGGGATCCTGGGCAAGTGGAGGTGCTGCCATTTACTATTGTTGCCCCAGGCTCCCAGTTATCGGAGGCTCAGATCTCGGTGAGCCAACAGGTATATACAGCATCAGTAGCCTGTCTAGTCAGCAGGAAAGAGGGTTACATTTGGAGGTGCTACTGAGATCTCAGACCTGGGGTGCCGATGCAGATTTACAAAATTATCGCTAAATTATGTCTATACCTTCAAGGCAAGAGGTTCGCGAGTGGGCCTTGCGGTGCAACATATCACCGCGATATGTGGTGGCAGTGAGCAGAGTCCCCGGCCCTACTTCTGTATTCTCAGTGTCTGACCAAATAAAGAATTCACCAGGCCTGGCCACCGCCAAGTATGTAGATCACACATATGACAAAGACTGCCAGGGGTATAAAGTGCTTCTGCTGGAAACTACACCTGAAATATGTCACGAGACTGCTCCCCACGTACTACACTTAACCGAACTGATGGGTGGAAGTTGCCCGCTGGTTTACCCTGATCTACCCAGGCATCAGCTTCCGACCACCCCTCTCCGTGCACCAGGGATGGGGAGACCCCTATCCTCAGCGTGGCCAGCCAATACCGCCATCCAGGCGCCTTTTCCCCACATGAAGTTTGCACCAGACACTACCCGTCAGCACTCCCTGTGGGATGGCTCCTCTCTCTCGCCATCCCTTACACACCACACAGTACCCAGGGACAGTGGGGCTAGTGGGGGTTCCCTACCCAATGTGGTCGTCCTCCAGCTGGCGGATGCCTTCATCCACTCTGCACAGTCACAGCAATACCGCAAACTTAAAGCATTTTCGGGAATTCAAACTACCCCCTTAGGTGAATCCGAGTCTGAAGAATGGAAGGATCACACAGAGCAGGTACTCCCAGAGTGGAACTGCGCAGAGGCCGTAAAGCGACAGCGGATCGTGGAATGCCTGCAGCCGCCCACCTCGCACATGTTACAGAGCTATCAGGATGATCACCCTGAAGCGGATTCCCAAGCCATACTGTGTGCGCTCACCAAGGCCTACGCCACACCAATGGACGGCTTCTCCTTGATGGCCAAAGTCCATGCCCTGGTCCAGACTGAAGGAGAAATGGTGTCCACATTCCTTCGATGAGTTCACCTAGATCTCTGGACGTTAGTGAGGAAGAAAGTAGTGCGCAAGTCAGAGGCCAACGGCCTGAGAACCACGCAGCTCCTGAGGGGTCTCTTGTCACTACACCTGGTAGCTGTCAGAGTCAGTGGTAGCCTCGTTCCGGGGCAAGCATTGACCTTTGAAGAATTGATGGATAGAGTACAAGCACATGAAACTGTTCTGCTAGGTCGTGATTCAAGTCTTGCTAAAAAGATGGGGACTTCCTCCAAGGAAGTCAAGAGAGGAGAGATTAAAGCTGCAGTTCAGTCTTTTTTTAAATTTTTTTATTTATTTTTTTACTTCAATAGTTTCATGTGTGCAATGTCTAATTACCTAAACAACTGTATAGCTGCCGGTCAATTCATTCTCCATGTATTGATAGGCGAAATTTGGTGACATAATTAGTGAAGGGATCTGTTTTTCTTCTGCTTCTGTCTCTCAGTGGAAGCTCATGAATATTCATGAGCACTCCTGCACTGACATGTGCTAGAGGGAGGGCAGGGCTGACATAGGGGTGTGCCAGAGCTTGTGACAGGACATGAAGGGGCAGTGCCTTAGCAAATGGCTGTTAAAATAGAATACAAGAAAATTGGTCTTTCAAAGTTGTTTTTTAAAAAACGGAAAATGCTAAAAGTATTTTTTCTTACTACAGAACTGATTTATTAAAAAAAACACACATGCAGGATATTGACTGAACAGCAGCTTTAAAGGGAAATCTAACAAAGAGGCACATCAGGAAAAAGAAGACCCTTATGATGACGAAGCTGATACCGCGGATCCTCCCTCCGGGCGGATGTCCTCTACTCAACGGGCCCAGTCTAATCGAAGTGGTGTCCTCTGTTTCAGTTGCGGCAAGAAGGGTCACATCGCCCCGTTCTGTTCGCAGAAGACAAAGGTTGCTGCGGAGAACGCGAAATCTATGCTGTGTACCACCCTGAAATCTGAAGATACCACTACACCAAAAGAGAGCCACCATCAAGTTCAAATGAAGCGTCGGTACCGCCAAAGGCAGGCTGCTGCATAGGACCCTCTGCCATTGTGAAGGTCGTTATTGAAGGCATCTACACGTTGCTAGATACTGGTTCCCAAGTAACAATAGTATACCGACCGTTCTACGATCAACATCTTCACCGGTTGCCCCTGCTGTCTGCAGATGCAATGAGATTGCGAGGGTTAAGCCATGAAGACTACCCTATTGATGGAGTGGTACGGGTTCATCTGGATATCCCACAGCTGAATACTGGCAAGCATCACCCTATGAAAGTGGAAGCGTTGGTATGCCCGGAGCCTCAAGAACACCCTAGTGCTCGGATAATCTTGGTACCCAATACTGAGATAGTACAGGCAGTGATTCGTATGTACCTACAGGAGGCGGGTGAACTACCGCTAGCGGCGCTAGCAGAATACCCTGTATTGCGACAGGAGTGTTGTAGGATAGCGGCACAAGAAGAGCACGGAGTCCTCTACAATATTGAGTACAATATTGAGTACGGGTTAACTGAGATCCCACCAGGAGGAGAGAAAGTGATGACTGCTACCTGCTGCTATCCAGAAAGGCACAAGACAGATTGACTATTCTCGCTGGAAAGTATTCCTGAAGACGACCAATGACGTGGATACAAACTGCTGGCCGAGGTGAGGAAATGGCCGTCTAAACTACCAAATAGAGTACAGGTGTTTGTACAGAACATTTCTCTCTACTCCATGCATATCGACTACGGACAGCAGTTGGGGAGAAAATACCCTGTCCCTCCTGTGGAGAAGATGGAGACTCGAACACAGGCAGCAGCCGTATCTGTAGCAGCTTCCCCGCTGGCGTTTGACTTCGGGGACTCTAAATTGACGGAAGAATGGAGAGAGAGGTTGCTGACCAAATTGGAAGCTGTGAGGAATCAGGGATCGCGGCGCCCGCGCCCTGGTTCCTCTGCTGATATATTCCCTCCTGCTGCCGTGGCGCGCACACCTCGCCAGCGCCACTCACCTCCGTCGGTTCTGGGGGTTCCCCGGCGTCCTCGGCGTCCCCGGTTTCCAGCAGTACCTCACGCGGCCGCCATGTTGCTCGGGCGCGCGCCTGAACAGCGCGCGCCGGGCGAAGTTAATTTATTCACTGCTCTGGCAGTGAAGACCCGCCCCCAATACAGGAATATGATCTCCTGTCAAGACAAGAGTCCTCACCTGTCTGCCAATCAAGGGAACCTATCCAGGATGGCTCCACGCAGTCCTCCAGGTCTGCCTTCACTTCTGATTGGTCATGACACACTTTATAATGCCAGTCCTTCCTATCATTCATTGCTCGACATAGTTTTCACTTGGATTACTACTCTGGCGTTTTCTCTCTCATTCACTCAGGTTACGACTTGGCTTGGCGGACGTCTCTCTCTGGCTCTAAACCCCTGCTTGGACAAATGACCTTCCAGTATTCTCCAATCCCAGACCTTGGCTAACGGCAACGACAACGGCATTTCTACACCGGTACCGGCAAGTATTGCTAGCGAAATACACCTGGCCTGGCAACGCCAAAATCACCACACTCCGGACACGCTCCCTTTGCTGCGGGTGCGTGCTTCTATACGTTCCTCACCTCAGTGAAAGGAACGGGTCTGGTCTGCGGGCAGCACCGGCGTAACATTATGTCGAGCCCACAAGACGCAGACCAGACTGTGGACTCTATGATGACGGCCATGTACCAACAAATACAGGCCTTAACGGATCAAGTGGCTCTCCTCTCCCAACAGGTATCGGACCGCCCTTTACAGGCTCCGCCTGCGGCTGCACCCCCGGCGCAGCCTGACTTATCTTCCACTTCATTTTCAGTTCCGAAGATTCCGGCTCCAAGGCCCTACGCAGGGGATCCACACACCTGTCGTGGCTTTCTCAACCAGTGCGAGATCCAGTTCGAGATGGCTCCCCAGCTGTATGCTACTGGCCGGAAAAAGGTAGCCTACGTATATAGTCTGCTCACAGGTAATGCACTGGCATGGGCCTCTCCGATCTGGGAACTACGCCCTGATATTACCCGCGATTACGCGGCCTTCAGACGGGACTTTCGACAGGTTTTTGATATCCCCGCACGTCAAGAGACTGCTTCTGATACCCTGCTAGAGCTTACACAGGGACGTCGGCCTGTGGGTCAATACGCCTTGGAATTCAGAACCGTAGCAGCTGAGACTCATTGGGGTCAGGAGGCTTTAGTCGCCGCCTTCTGGAAAGGTCTATCGGAGTCTCTGAAGGATGAACTTGCTTCCCACACCAGGCCAGAGTTACTGGAGGATCTCATCACCCTGGCTTCTCGTATGGATCAGCGCCTTCAGGTACGCCGCGCTCAGCGTCAGCTTCCCCGGGCTACGCCTTTCCGTGCTTCCTTTTCCAGGTTCTCTACTAACCAGAGACCCGTCGTATCCCCGTTACCGGCGCTGGAGGCTCCAGAGCCGATGCAACTTGGAGTTCAGCAACCTCGGGTACCGTCACGACAACTTCGCTCTACTGGGGAATCGTGCCATCATTGCGGAGCTTCTGAGCAGCGTACCCGTAACCATCCTCCATCTCCGGGAAACGACTAAGCCCAGTGAGTACGAAGGGGCGCTCTCTGGGTACTGAATCTCCTTGTCCCCCTCCCAGAAGGGAACTTCCCAAAAGATTGACTATTCCCGTCTCCCTTTCAGGACCGACTTTCCGCACCTCCACTGCCGCATTTATCGATTCCGGCGCAGGAGGGAATTTCATAGATCAAACCTTTTCTGAGCAAAATCAAATTCCGCTTTCCAGGAAGGACTCTCCCGTTGCCTTGGTCGGGATTGATAATCGACCTCTCACCCCAGCTTATATCTCCTTAGAGACCGGACCTATCACCCTTTCTACTCATTCTCACAAAGAGACTCTGGGTTTTGATGTTATTCATGCCCCAGGAACACCTATCACGCTTGGCTTGCCCTGGTTACAGAAGCATAATCCACTCATCGATTGGGTGTCTCCTAACCCTATTAACTGGAGGTCAAGGTCAGAGAAACCCTTTTCCTCTATCAAGCAACCATCCTTTCTATTAGCCAATACATCAAATTCTCTGAGGGAGTTGCCTTCTCCATACGCCGAATTCTTGGACGTTTTCAGCAAGGCTCAGTCTGAACTTCTACCTCCTCATCGTTCCTACGATTGTCCGATTGATCTGGTACCTGGTTATACCTTGCCGAAAGCCAAATCTTATCCTCTCTCGTTGCCCGAGACCAAAGCTATGGACGAATATATTCGTGAGAATCTTAAGCGGGGCTTCATACGTCATTCCAATTCTCCTGCGGGGGCTGGATTCTTCTTTGTCAAAAAGAAAGATGGTACTCTCAGACCATGTATTGATTACCGGGGTCTGAACCATATCACGGTGAAGAATCGTTATCCACTCCCACTCATCTCCGAACTCTTTGATAGACTTCAGGGGGCCAATCTCTTTACTAAACTGGATCTCCGTGGGGCATACAACCTCATCCGCATCCGGGAGGGCGATGAATGGAAGACTGCCTTCAACACCCGTAGCGGACACTACGAATATCTAGTGATGCCCTTCGGGTTATGCAACGCACCGGCAGTTTTTCAGGACTTCATCAATGACATCTTCCGAGACGTTCTTAATATATTTGTCATTGTATACCTGGATGACATCCTTATCTTTTCTCAAAACTTACAGGATCATATCATCCATACGAAGTTTGTGCTTTCACGCCTCCGCGAGAACCGGTTGTTTGCTAAAATGGAGAAATGCATTTTTCATCAGTCTACCACTTCTTTTCTCGGATACATCATCTCCAACAAAGGTTTGGCCATGGACCCAGAGAAGCTAAAAGCCGTCATGGATTGGCCACAACCCAATTCCCTCAAATCTGTTCAGCGGTTTTTGGGTTTTTCTAATTATTACCGGAAGTTTATCCGCAACTTTTCCACCATTGTCGCTCCTATCACGGCACTGACCAAAAAAGGTGCAGACCCTTCATCTTGGTCTCCAGAAGCTGTCACGGCATTCGAGACACTGAAACAAACTTTTGTCTCTGCTCCCATCCTTCGACACCCTAACACGAATTTCCCCTTCACCTTAGAGGTTGACGCTTCGGACTGTGGGGCTGGGGCGGTTCTGTCGCAGAAATTTTCTTCTCAGGATAAACTTCATCCTTGCGGGTTTTTCTCCAAAAGATTTTCATCGGCAGAGAGGAATTATGACGTGGGCAATAGGGAACTTTTGGCCGTCAAAATGGCTCTTCAAGAATGGAGACATCTTCTGGAGGGGTCAAAAGAGCCATTCACCATCCTTACGGACCATAAGAACTTATTGTACATTGAGAATGCCCGTCGCTTAGGTCCTCGCCAAGCTCGCTGGTCGTTATTTTTCTCTAGATTCAATTTTGTTCTCTCATACATTCCCGGCACTAAGAACGTCAAGGCGGATGCTCTCTCCCGGCAATACTCTTCTGAAGAGAGATCAGAGAAAACCACTGAGTCCATCCTCCCTAAACAAAGAATCTTAGCAGCTGTGGCATTCAAGAATCTGGAGAGGATCATCAAGTCTCAAGAGAACATCCCGTCCGGTCTTGTGGTTCCTAAAGACTCTTTGTATGTGGAACCCAAATTTATCCCTGAAATACTGGACTGGGGACACGCCGTCCGTTCGGCAGGGCATCCTGGATTCAAGAAAACCTTGGACCTCATCCGTCGTACCTTTTGGTGGCCCAATATGGCTAAAACCATTCTGGAATTTACACGGTCCTGTCCGGTATGTGCGCGTAACAAGATTCCTCGTCAGAAACCTCAGGGTCTTCTCTTACCTTTACCTATTCCGGAGCGTCCCTGGTCCCACATTTCGATGGATTTTATTGTGGAGTTGCCTAGGTCGAATGGCATGAATACCATTCTTGTGGTAGTAGATCGGTTTTCCAAGATGGCACACTTTATCCCTCTCAAAGGATTACCCTCCTCACCCGCCCTTGCGGATATTTTTGCCAAAGAGATTTTCCGGATCCATGGGATTCCTACATCCATCGTGTCCGATCGGGGTTCCCAGTTCGTCTCCAAGTTCTGGAGAAATTTCACCAAGAGACTAGGTATCTCGTCTTCCTTTTCTTCTGGATATCACCCTCAATCCAACGGACAGACCGAGAGGGTTAATCAATCCCTCGAGAAATACTTAAGGTGCTTCGTCTCTAATTCTCAGGATGACTGGGCAGAATTACTTATCTGGGCTGAGTACGCATTCAATTCTTCCAGGAATGAGTCTACCCACGAGACTCCCTTCTTTATCAACTACGGATTCCATCCGGCTCGCCTACCTATTACTAAAGAATCCTCTGGGGTACCAGCCGTGGACGAACATATTGCTCTCCTACAAGACTCTTGGTCCAGAATACAATCTGCATTACAAAAAGCATCCTTGACATCTAAAAATCAGGCTGATCGTCACCGTCGTCCGGCACCCGAATACAAACCCGGGGACAAGGTTTGGCTATCATCCAAGAACATCCGTCTCAAAACGCCTTCCCTCAAATTGGCTCCTAGGTTCCTGGGTCCCTTTTCCATTTTGGAGCAGGTTAATCCGGTTTCTTTTCGACTCCAACTTCCTCAAAGCATGAGAATTCCGAATGTCTTTCACACCTCACTTCTCAAACCTTTTATCTCCAGTAGCCTCTTTCCGGATCACACTTCGAAACCAGATCCTGTGATGGTACAGGGTAACGAAGAGTATGAAATACAGGCTCTACTGGATTCCCGTCTTTCAAGAGGTAAAGTCCACTTCTTGGTCCACTGGAGAGGTTTTGGACCCGAAGAGAGGTCATGGGTACCCCTGAAAGATATTCATGCTCCAGGACTCCTCAAACGCTTTCGTAAGAAGTTTCCATCAAAACCATGGAAGGATCGTCCTGAGGCCGATCCTGAAGGGGGGGGTACTGTGAGGAATCAGGGATCGCGGCGCCCGCGCCCTGGTTCCTCTGCTGATATATTCCCTCCTGCTGCCGTGGCGCGCACACCTCGCCAGCGCCACTCACCTCCGTCGGTTCTGGGGGTTCCCCGGCGTCCTCGGCGTCCCCGGTTTCCAGCAGTACCTCACGCGGCCGCCATGTTGCTCGGGCGCGCGCCTGAACAGCGCGCGCCGGGCGAAGTTAATTTATTCACTGCTCTGGCAGTGAAGACCCGCCCCCAATACAGGAATATGATCTCCTGTCAAGACAAGAGTCCTCACCTGTCTGCCAATCAAGGGAACCTATCCAGGATGGCTCCACGCAGTCCTCCAGGTCTGCCTTCACTTCTGATTGGTCAGCCACACTTTATAATGCCAGTCCTTCCTATCATTCATTGCTCGACATAGTTTTCACTTGGATTACTACTCTGGCGTTTTCTCTCTCATTCACTCAGGTTACGACTTGGCTTGGCGGACGTCTCTCTCTGGCTCTAAACCCCTGCTTGGACAAACGACCTTCCAGTATTCTCCAATCCCAGACCTTGGCTAACGGCAACGACAACGGCATTTCTACACCGGTACCGGCAAGTATTGCTAGCGAAATACACCTGGCCTGGCAACGCCAAAATCACCACACTCCGGACACGCTCCCTTTGCTGCGGGTGCGTGCTTCTATACGTTCCTCACCTCAGTGAAAGGAACGGGTCTGGTCTGCGGGCAGCACCGGCGTAACAGAAGCAAGACGAGCAGTATTCTCCACCAGTGATATGGACGTGGGCTGTAGCCACAGCGCTCAACATACCATTCGGTTAAAGGATACGACTCCGTTTAGAGAAAGGTCCCGTCGCATCGCTCCTAGGGATGTGGAAGATGTGAGAAATCTACTACAAGAAATGGAGGTGGCCGGCATCGTTATGGGATCTCGCAGTCCATATGCATCGCCTATGGTGGTGGTGCGGAAAAAGAACGGGTCAGTACGGCTATGTGTGGACTATAGAACCTTGAATAATCGTACTGTACCAGATCAGTATACCCTCCCTCGGATCGAAGACCTCTTAAACGCACTGTCGGGAAATAAGTGGTTCAGTGTGTTGGATCTGAGGTCCGGGTATTATCAAGTGCCGATGAACTCCGAAGATCAGGAGAAAACAGCTTTCGTCTGCCTGCTGGGGTTTTATCAATTCACGCGTATGCCCCAAGGTATATGCGGTGCTCCAGCCACTTTCCAGCGTCTAATGGAAAAGACGATTGGGGATATGAACCCCAGAGAATTCTTAAGAATTCTTAGTGTATCTGGATGACATAATAGTGTTCGGGAAGACGCTGGAGGAACATGAAGAGCGGCTGATAAAAGTGCTGGATCAACTAAGCGCGGAAGGACTCAAGCTGTCGATGGATAAGTGTCGGTTTTGCCGCAACTCGGTGACCTATGTGGGTCACATTGTCCCTTCGGAAGGAATATCTACTGATCTGAGGAAGATAGAAGCTGTGGTGAACTGGCCGCGACCCGCTAACGTTATGGAATTGCGATCCTTCCTAGGATTTTGCGGTTATTATCGAAGATTTGTGGAAGGTTATTCCAGCAAGGCGAAGGTTCTCAACAACCTTCTCAAAATCTACCCTGAAGACACGGGTCGAAAAGCAGCTTCTGCTCAAGCACCCTTTGGGGATAAGTGGACTCCAGCTTGCGAAAAGGTGTTTCTGGGGTTAAAGAGAAACTTAACACAGGCCCCTGTGCTGGCTTATGCAGACTCTGAGCGGCCGTATATTCTACACGTGGATGCCAGTTTTAACGGTTTAGGAGCAGTGTTGCATCAGAAATACGATACTGGACTTCGACCAGTGGCCTATGTCAGTCGGAGTTTAACGCTCAGTGAACAGAACCATCCTGTACACAAATTGGAGTTTCTAGCCCTCAAATGGGCTATTGTGGACAAGCTGCATGACTACTTGTATGGGGTCACATTTGAAGTTAGGACTGATAACAGCCCTTTGACATACATCAACACCTCTGCTAAGTTGGATGCTACCAGCCACCGCTGGTTAGCAGCGCTCTCAAATTATCAATTCACCCTTAAGTACAAGCCTGGGCCTATGAACATTGGCGCTGATGCCCTATCTCGACGACCAGGATTAAATCCTACTCCTGATGAGGGTGTTTGGGAAGAAATTCCGGGACCAGGAGTACGGGTATTGTGCTCCATAGCAGCGGTGGTGCAAGACCGAGTTGCCTTCTCTGAATTGAGGATAGTGGATTCTTTAGGGTGTCAATCAAAGGCTATCCCAGAAGCGTACCGTCACCCGGACGGGATGGATATCACTCCGGATAAAATTATCGCCTGGAAGGATCTGGTGCAATATCAAATTCACGACCCAGTGGCAGGGATAATCAGTCAAACTCTCCAACAAAATAATCCATTGTTGCTTAAACGGGCCCCTAAAGAAATGTTAGCCTTGTTGATGAAAGAAATTAACAAGTTCGAACTCGATAACTGTCTACTGTATAGGGTAGTGCCGTACCACAACCACCCGGATAGACGACAGTTATTCCTACCTAAGATCCTACAACCAATGGTCCTTCAAGCGTTACATGATGATCACGGTCATCTGGGTATCGATAAAACCTTTGGGCTACTTTGTGATCGATTCTTTTGGCCCAACATGAGGGAGTCTGTGGAACTACACTGTAGGCAGTGTACCGCTGTATACAACGAAAAACTCTACACACCCGGGCGGCGCCCATGGCTCATTTGAAAAGCTCGGGACCCATGGATCTGGTGTGTATGGACTTTCTTTGTATTGAACCCGACACTCGAGGCATCAGAAATGTACTGGTGATCACAGATCACTACACCAGATATGCCCAAGCCTTCCCTACTAAAGACCAACAGGCGGTGACTGTAGCTAAAGTCTTATGGGAGAAGTATTTCATTCATTATGGACTACCAAATCGATTGCATTCGGATCAAGGCCGGGACTTTGAAAGTAATCTTATACGAGAACTGCTTAAGTTGCTGAGTATCACCAGGTCCCAGACGACACCTTACCACCCAGAAGGGGACGCTATGCCTGAACGGTTCAACCGAACGCTGCTCAACATGCTTGGTACCCTAAAGGGCTCACAGAAGACTGAATGGAGTAAGCATGTAGAGTCCTTGGTACATGCTTATAATTGCACCCGCCATGAGTCCACTGGATATACGCCTAACTTTCTGATGTTTGGACGAGAAGCTCGGCTACCAGTGGATGTACGTCTGCGGATATCTACCGATGGGGTATCCAATAGGACGCATTTCAAGTATGTGCAAAGGCTACAAGACAGTTTGCAGCAGGCATATAAGTTGGCAGAGAAAGCTTTGGCTCAATTAAATGCGAGTAATCAGAGACGCTACGATCATAAAGTGCGCCATAAGGAAATTCGTCCGGGGGATGCTGTCCTTCTTCGCAATCTGGGCATTCCCGGGAAGCATAAACTGGCCGACCATTGGAGAGATGGTGTATATGAGGTGGAGTAACAGATGCCTGGCCTCCCGGTGTACCGTATCAAAGACTCAGAAGGCCGGGTAAAGGTCTGGCATAGAAATCATCTACTTCCTATACCTCAAGTAGGAGATCAAGAGCCGGAAATAGCAGCTGCTTCCCTAGATGGGGAGCCAAACTTAACAGAGGTTTGTTCAGAGACTGTAAATAATACCAACCCTGAGGACTCCATGGAAGGAACCTCTCAAAGGGGCCTTCTGACCGCAGGGGCATCTCCCGAAGGAGCTACGGGTAAAGGGTCTCATGGTCAAAAGTCAGATAAGGTGACTCCAGTGAGTCAGCCCTTAGATCCACAGAGCCCATGCTTTGTGCCTCAAAGAGACTGTGTTGAACCACTGAGCCCCTCAAGGGAAGAGATTGAGTTACAAATTGAGGTTAGTTACTCTCCAGAGGGAGTGACTGCAGAACAGCTCCGCAGACGTCAAAGAGTTGGTCAACCTCCCATGAGAATGACATGATCAATTCAGGGCACCCCATTATGAGGCTCAGCAGTGAGCTCGCAGTAGAGTGAGATCTGTGATTGTAATGCTCAATGAAATGTATAATCTCATGTAGAGTATACAAGTGATAAGTTGTATTAATATATATGCATTTTTATTGTGTAAATATGAGTGACATTGGTATACGTTCCCAAGCTGGGAGGTTGGATTCCACCAGGGGGAGGATGTAGCCAGGTTCTCCGGTACTACCACTTCTTACCTTGGTGCTAGTGAGAGCTGCCGGGGCGGCCGCGGCACCGGGGACTCCCGGAGGTACTGGCTCAGGGTGCCGCCATGTTATGCGCGATTCGCGCATGCGCAGTAGCATGATAGTTGCGGTGGCCCCAACAGATAGAGTTGCGCATGCGCAATGATACAGGAGAGGCAGCCATTTTAGATAGGAGCATCCACAGCGGCGGCCATTACCAGGGAAGGCTCTGTGTGGGACTACAAGTCCCATGAGCCTCAGGGAGTTGGGATACCAGGTGGTCATAGCAGCCAATGGGGTTGCCAAAACTCTCTGCTTTCTGATTCTGAAACATTCCGCGCGCTGGAGAAAACAGGCAGTTGGTGTCAGTTGGTGATGGGATGCAAGGGGAGAGGAGGTGCGTAGTGCAGGGGGTCAGTGACCCACTGCATAGGCCAGAATATTCCCCTAGGCCTTGAGTCACCACCAGCTTGTGGTACTGCAGGGAACAGCCCTAGATAGGGACTTTACCCTTTACTGATAGTAGCAGTCAGGGACACAGCATCTTCCTGAGCTACAAGGTGATCTGTAGTTTGGGATCAGACTGCATTGCGGAGTCAAGCCTTGTGAGAGACCTCCTTGACAGTGAGGAACTACTCGTGAGAGACGACGCTGGATCTGCGGATCCTTTTCGAAGTATCAGCGACCGGTTGTTGGAGCACCCGGCAGGTATTATTATAAAGTGCACCTACACCGGTACCTACAGGCGCTGATCCCGCCTTGGGGGGTGGGTTTCTTGGGGACACTAACGGTTAAGTGACCAAGGACTGGTCCAGTACATTGGACATGGTGTGGGGTGCACACGGTGGTGGGGAAGGAACACTTGCACAGTGGGTGCACTCTGAACTACTGGTATACAGCTATATCATTCTTATATGTGTATATGTCATTCAAGCTTATAACTGCCATATAAGTGTGTATGTTCGCTAATGTTATTTCATGCATATGTGTTATTAGGCCCAACGTATATATATATATATATATATATATATATATATATATATATATATATATATATATATATACGTTGGGCCTAATATATATATATATATATACGTTGGGCCTAATAACACATATGCATGAAATAACATTAGCGAACATACACACTTATATGGCAGTTATAAGCTTGAATGACATATACACATATAAGAATGATATAGCTGTATACCAGTAGTTCAGAGTGCACCCACTGTGCAAGTGTACTATATATATATATAGTAAGCTGTTACATAAACATGTGCTTTGTTTATTGTTTTTGTCCAGGGGAATCTCACATCTAGGGGATCCTGGGCAAGTGGAGGTGCTGCCATTTACTATTGTTGCCCCAGGCTCCCAGTTAGCAGAAGCTCAGATCTCGGTGAGCCAGCAGGTATATACAGCATCAGTAGCCTGTCTAGTCAGCAGGAAAGAGGGTTACAGCTGTATGCTAACGGTGGAGGTTTTTTTGTCGGCTTTTTCACCCACCATAACGTAAAATGTGTATGTTGTGTGTACACGCACACCACGTACGTACCAGGCACTCCTCACTTCTATGTAGATACAGGTTATAATCCACTTCTCTTTCATTGCGGGCAGGCTGAGCCATCATAGCCTCCACCAAATGATTGGAACATACATGAAAAAAAGAAAATTGTCCACAGCCCCCCTTATAAAAATATATTATGTTATTCTCTCTATCACAGATACAAAAAAAGTTTTGGAAAATTGTGCGATGTTTAGGACCACAAAATGTTCTTTTTTGTATCTGTGATTGGAAGACTAAAGTAATATGTTTTTTTTTATAAGAAGCAGTGCTGAGGACAATTTTCCTTTTTTTCCTCTCTATATACTGTACACACAAACGTATATTTTATATACTGTTACTGCACTTTTTTTGCAGTTTAAATAACATTGCAGCGTTCAACAATATAATTGTATATGGAGCAAAACAAGTCACCAACAAAAACAATGTTTTTGTATCTAGAGTGATCCAACTAAGAAGATGAAGTCGGTACAAAGTACATAGTCTTTATCCTATATGATCAAATAAGGCCTAATTTTGCACTTGAAAATGCAGAGGCGCAGACAACAAAAGCCTGGCATCTGGAAACAGGCAGCTACACGGGGGCTGTCAGCAGGTAGCAAATTTCTTTTAAACCCATTTAGATTATCTAGTATGCACAAGAGAACAGAATTGTGCTGAAGCCTTTGATAACATTTGATTGTTCTTTCATACCTATATTTAACTATGAAAATAAGGTTGCTTGCTTGTTTGTATTTGTGTTATGATTATCTGTAAAACAGTCATTTAACACTTTGAATGTATGCGTTAATATGAGGTTGTTACACAATAGACAGTTACTGTTTTGCTTCCTTGATTTATCGATCGAAACAATATATTTGCAGTTTTATGTCTTAGAAACACTTAAAAAATAAAAGGCCGGTGTCTTTTATATAATGTAAGTATTATGGGAAATATCTCGTTTCCAATTGTGCCTTATTCCTTATAAGGGGCAAATGTAATAAGAACAAAACACGTTCTTTTTTTGCAATTAAATTGACAGTAAGGAGTGCATTTTGCACAGATGCCAATTTCTAAAGGTACTTTCTATCGATTTTGATTGCATTAGTGCTGTGTGCATCAGCTTGTAACTTGGAGGGTGGTTATATGAGGGATAAGCAAGAGTTATTTGGTAAACACATTTGAACATATGAATCAAAGCAACAGTGGAGCAAATATTGGGCACAATAACTGCACCATACTGTATTTATCAAAGGACATCAATAGGATTTTTTTTTATCTTGTGAACTCTTTTTGCCCCCGAATTGCACCACTTTCTTTTTCTTAATACTTAGACTTTACTGTATTGAGATGTACATGAAAACACACAAAATGCTTATCGCTCTCCAAAGATACCGTTGTTAACATAAAAACCTCATGGTGCATAGGGTAGGGACAATATGAACATAGAAATCCAGTCAGGGTGTAAATCCTGGTTGGACAAGAAACCCACAATTGCACTCAATGAGGACAAACAATAGGTGGGACAGAAAATATAGCCCCAGGCTTGTAGCCTATTGTGATAAATGACGCAAAACAAAAAAGCTTTATTAAAACATACTAAGGGACAAAAACAGGGAGTGTAGGGTATAAACACAAGTGTATTAAAAATTAGGTGGTGGTGACACAAAATAGAGGATAAAGGCCCCTCCAAAGCCCACCATGGAAAATCTCATATAAAGGAGAATGTGTCTCAAACTATGTATATGGTGTCAACCATGAAATATATCCACAGAGATACACAAATATTCCTGGTTTGAAGCTCCTAATGGTAAACTGTATAAGCGCTGGTTACCTTTATTCACACTGATACAATATCAAGTAATTCCCTACAAGTAAGTTGGAGTGCTGACATAATGTACCTGGTGGTGGCGACCCGCGATGCTAGGAACTCCAGTGTACCGAGGAGACTGACATACACCCGGTTATACTGGTAGTATTAAGCGCTGGCATATACTTACCCTCCCTTTACTGTCTTAATTTACTTACCTGACATATTAGGCTAAATGTTACCTGTATGTTCTCTTTGATCTGGCATATTTTGTAACGTCTGATAGGCTGTAACTGAACCCATGAAACAGGTTATTTAAAGTGTCCATATGCTATGTGTACACGCCAGCAGCACTAATTTTCCTGTTTCTCATTTGCAGTGTTACTGAACACACTACCCATCTATACACATTGTATCACTTTGTGCTTGTTGCAAATTTATATGCTAATAGTATTTTGAGCAGTTTGGGTTATGTTACCACACACACATTAATTGCTACATTATGTCAGCACTCCTACTTACTTGTAGGGAATTACTTGATATTTTGTCAGTGCGAATTAAGGTAACCAGCGCTTATACAGTTTACCATTAGGAGCTTCAAACCGGGAATATTTGTGTATCTCTGTGGATATATTTCATGGTTGACACCATATACATAGTTTGAGACACATTCTCCTTTATATGAGATTTTCCATGGTGGGCTTTGGAGGAGCCTTTATCATCTATTTTGTGTCACCACCACCTAATTTTTAATACACTTGTGTTTATACCCTACACTCCCTGTTTTTGTCCCTTAGTATGTTTTAATAAAGCTTTTTTTGTTTTGCGTCATTTGGCACAATAGGCTACAAGCCTGGGACTATTTTTTCTGTCCCACCTATTGTTTGTCCCCATTGAGTGCAATTGTGGGTTTCTTGTTCAACCAGGATTTATACCCTGACTGGATTTCTATGTTTGTATTGAGATGTATCAACTTCTGTGAGTAGGTCTGTAATTTGTTTACATTTTCTTAGCATCATAAAGTGTGTTACATCGCAGGAAGCATAAGGGACTCTCTACCTTGATTATATTTTTTTATCAGCACCTACATGCTAACGCATGCTTCTTTGTTAAATAGCGTAAGCCGCACGCTTGTATATATACTTTATGTTTGAACTAATAAATGCAATCCTAACTTTAATTGTTAGCTGGAACATAGTGAGAACACAATCAATCTTATTAATTAGGCTGTGTAGGGAATCTGTTAATCAAACAGCAGTCATGCGTATCGCTCTGTGCATTGTGGGCGCTTAATTGTGTGTCGCAGTTTGTAATTGCCATTCCTGTGTGTATAAAACGCTGTGACCGTACCTTACTTGTTTGAAAGTATGGATGGAAGACCGTCTGGATGACGTTATAATTAATTAATAATACGCATTGATACAATATATGCATGGGACCTACATGCATCCAAACCCCACCACCTGGGATTTTAACTATATTTGTTGACACTGTATATATTTGCTCTTAGATAGTTATAAATAATTAATTAATTAAATGTTATTATTTTTCATGATGATGATTCTCTGTGGAATGATCACTTGTCCTATGGTTATAACCTGATACATTCTAAATGTAAGCCCAGGTGTAATACAACGGTCTCTACTTAACATTACTAGAAGCCTATCTGTCTCTTTTATTGATTGTATTTTTGTGGATGAGTGCAACTATGGGGAATTCTTTTTGCTCCCTCTTGGATCATCTTCTGCATTAATCTATCCCATTACCCCATGAACCCCACACAACATACTATTTCCCCCCCTACAGTTTACAAGGTTTGAGCGATTCGATTATTTTCTTCTATATAATATAAAGAAATGCCAGAAGCCAAATACATATCAGAACAACACACAGCTTTTCCTAAATGCATATATTGTTCGTCTTCGAGTGCATCAAACACAAACAATATTAAAATTGGGTATGAGCAATTTCAATCCTTCTCAAAGAATGTTACATTACAACAAAAATATTACGATATGACCACAGAAGACGTATGCAATTCCCAACAATTTCTCTCATAATCTTACTGGGAGTTATAATCAGCACATGCTCAACTCTTTCATATTTAATCAACAGTATCATTCTGGGAATGACGCAAATTTACCAGCACACCAAGAACCCGCTGTCCAGAAGTCTATAATTGTACAACTAATTCCTACTTAGAGTGAGAAACTGCCATATGCTGAAAATCATTAACAGTATAATTCAGTTGTTATTGTTGGGCCAAGTACTCAGAATAAGATGTGTGTAATCTCTAATGAAAAACGTGATCCCAATATGACAGATCACATGTCAACACATCCATCAATAGTATTTCAAAACCAAGATGTCACTGAGTAGTAACTAAGTGTTGTGCACAGTTACCAATCAACATACATACAGAACAGAAGAAAGAGGAACAAGTAATAACTTTCAGACATCCATGAAATATACATACAGTATGCAAATTATCCAGCATCTATCAAACATGACAATAGCTTCACAGTAACATCTTACAGGTCTAACAATCCAAGGTAAGAGCTATAATGATTCAATACTGCAATCCCAATGCAATGTTTCAGTTTGAAAGCCACTAGAAGTCACCTTTATACAAATTATTGCTATTCTTTATCAATACAGTATACAAACATGTAGTAGGGTAGTTCTCTGCAACTCTAGGGGGTACTGATGCAGCTCCTCGGACTCTTATGCGGAGGTGTGTGTTGGCCATGTTGGCACTCCCAAAGGACTAGAGAGAGGATATCCCCTGAAGGAACAGGATAACCTCTGGAGACTTGGGACCGCATGTCAGTTCTGCCGGAGACCGCGGACAGGAAAGTCGTGCCTGGGGAGTCAGTTAGGCTGCGTAGGACAGTGACACCCCACAGGCCACAGTTAGTCCCCCATCCCCAGTAGCGGAGTATTACAGGGCTGGCCCATAGGCAGGGACTTGCCTCAGTAGTTTGCTGTCACGGGAGACTCCTGTGGCGGGTAGGACCTCGGTAGCCGGAACAGGCAAGATAGTTGTGGTAATGGGCTGAGTCAGTGGTAAGCAGCAAGACGGATTGTCGTGGGCAAGCAGGGGTCGGTGGCAGGTGGCAAGCAGGATCGTTGTGGCACATGCAGAGGTTCGGTAACAGGAAGACAGGAGCAGGAACTGGGCAGGGGAGCAGGGACTGAGACCAGGGATCAGGGAACAAACAGAGAAAAGCCAGATTACTAGCAAGGGCCTTTAATGTAACAGAACTCCAACACGGAACGGAACAGGTACAGGAACAGAAGCTGCGGCATGGGCTAGGAGTCTGACTCAAAACAAAGGCAAGGAACCAAACAGGAAGCAGAACTATAAGACAGAGAGAGGAGCAACAAGAAGACAGACAGACAGATAGAAGAACCCAGAGCAGACAGATAGCAGCCGCACACCTGGTGGACAAGGAAATAACTATGGCTAGGCAGGATGTCTAGGAGACCCTGATAATTGCACTGTGGAAGAACCACAGAGCAGAGCCGCATCTGGAAAGGAATCCTTCTGGACTGCGGGATCTACACGTGGCAGCCGGATGTAAGGAGGGAAGGGGATTGTGTTTAGAGGCCCCTGCATTGTGGGACACGGATGCAGCCTATCTCTACAGAGGGAGACCTAGCTACATACCCTTATCCAAGGAAGGTACCAACGTGCACCACCATGACAAGGGGAGGGTAGCGCTGCCCTCACATACATTTTGGGTATAACTCTGGATGGACATCTGGCTGTATAAGGTGCCTCAGGGATATAGTGCCAGAAGGACACAAAGGGTGTGCATTATTGTTGATATACAATACGTTATATGTATTCTGTTGACCCTGTTAGTATTACTATACTGTGTTATGCATGTGTATTTGCTAGGACCCCACTGGTAAAGAGTAATGTTTATCACTGTGTGTTGTGGTTATTTGATGTATCTGTTCCCGTGCGAAGCCATCCCGCCTATGCTGGGATCCCCCACGGGTGGAGGCGCTGCAACCCAAACTACCACGCTATGAGCGGAGGTCCAGGCCTTCTGTGAGCCTGCAGGTTATCACCATAACGTACGTAGCAAACAAATCTCCCTTGCGGGGGAGGAGGCATTACATACACTATACATTTTTACTTAGAAACATATTCATTTAAGTCCTGTCTTTGGCAATAAGTTGATATGTGCTCCTTGGCTAGTAACTAATCTTGCGCAATTTATTGGCTAGTTTGGAGCCGTTTTTATCCTTTAATCATTACCATGGTTGTAAAAGAAAACACGACTGACAGTTTCTCCAACCTGCCTTTCATTTACTAATACTTCATATTAATTACTGGGTTCCTGGTAATGCCTTTTTCCTGCTATAGCACAGGGGTGCACAAAGTTTTGTTCTCTGTGTCCCCCTTGCCTGCTCTCCCCCCTGATCACGCCCTCCCCTTACCTTTTCTCCGGCATTTTCTGACGTCACGACGTCATGTGATGTTGCGTTGCCATGGCTATGCAATGTCATGTGACCCCTTGGCGTAATTTGACGCCCCGTTGCCATCTGGTAACAGAAAATCCTGAAAAATTATCTGGAGCTGATTTTATTTGCTTCCTGTTAAGTAGGAATCCAATTTAAACCTGTTTAGCAAGAGAGGAAATAATTACATTTTGATGTCAATCAGCAATAGGTCACGCTTTACTGTATGTACAGTATCTTCCTGGCAGTTATTGCAGCAGCATCACCATAAAATAAAGTGCTAGGCTCATCCACACTGGAGTTATATGCCAAATGTTCCTGTTGAATTCCACAGTGTGCTGTATTTTGCCGAAATAAATTCCAGCTTCACAATATTTTTTTGCTATAGCCTCCCGCGACAGCCAGTACTGGAAGTATTGCTGAATATTGTTTTGGAGTAGACTCTGGAGAGAGGACAACTTTAAGTAAAGCGTAATAACTCTGTGCAATGGTTTTTTTTTTTCATTACGGTATATTAATAAGTTGTCCCTGATCTTATCTTAACTTTTCTACTATCATTTAAATAATCCATCATGCTATTGGCAGTATTATTTATAAAATTGCATTTTATAGCACGGTACAAAGGACATTGTAACAGTATAGCATAGAAGAAAAATAATTTCACACAAAGAGCTTACAATCTAAAACATATACGGGTGAATAGAAACGCACCATGTGATGGGGGAAAGAGTTGGATTGATTAGAATTTCTGTGGCTATTCAGTGTCAGGTAGAATGTTATGCTTTGTGCATTGGATGACAGGGACCAACGGGACAAGAGAGGAGGAGATAATGAAAGAATAAATTGATGTATTAATCCAGAAGAGAGACTTTCTGGATTTACACTTTTAAAAGCCTAACTCCTCCTGGCCTTATTATAGATATTGACCTGGGATCTTTTTTTCCTATAACATCATTTTTTTTTAGTGTAACATCTTTTTTTTTTATGATTTAACATGACTCCTTTTTTTCTGATATAAAAATTGGATTTTATACACCCACACCCCATTTGTGTGTCTTTTGGAGGGGTTTGTTAGCTAATTGCAATACAAGTTTTCTTATTTAAATCTCCCACCATTTTTTTACTCTCATGTTCATATTTTCACATTTTACGAGGTGGCTGTGTTACTTGAGGTTCTCATAGTAGTTTTCAATTTTTTATTTAATTTTTAAGCCCAAAGTTTATTGTCCAAATATTTCCTTTGCGGACTGTTCTGATGATATATATATATATATATATATATATATATATATATATATATATATATATATATATATATATATATATACATATATATATATATATATACATATTATTTCTGCTTTTGTTTAATGATTTTTTTAAATTGAATTCCTTTATTTCTATAGAGGTTTTTAGACAACTTTTTTTTGTAATTGGTAGTCCTCTGAGAAAAATGTTGTAATGAGGGACAAAAAAGTAAATACAGTACATGTGTAACAGGTTTTCCCCCACCCTCCTAGAAATCTCACTATTACAGGGTGTTGTTGTGCTGCTCACCTGTTTGCTCACAGAATACTGAGCGTCCACCGATGGTAGTGTGGACGGACAGGACAGGCTTTAAGGTGATGGATGGCTCTTTATGGTTGGTGCAGCGCCTCCATCTCCAGCAGGTTCCAGGAGCACTGGGTGCAATCCTTTTGTACTCCCTCTGATTAATTGCAGTCTCAGACAGGAGTAAATATAAACAGGAACAGCTTTATTCATCAATCCAGCACGGTACAGCATACAGTACAATGGTATACCTATTCCCTCTTCTGGGTGGTCCCTGGAATCGACCCCTAGGACTTGAGGCCCAAAAGGTCTATCCATGCTCATCCTACCAGGGGATGAGGTGTAGTAGTTCCACTCCTCTGAGAGAGGGGAAGGAAGGTGGTCAGAGCCCTGACTACACACTCCCAAAGCCTCCTAAATGTAGCTGTTCAGCCCCTTTAGTACCCAGGAGGAGAGTCCAAGGTCTGAGCCCCGAACACAGGCCTTAGTCCGCCCCCCATGTCACTAAAGGGATCTGCTTACTGCAGGGGTAAGCCCTAACAATGCCTACACTTATGTTCTTAGGGATTATGTGTTAGGCAGGGCAGATTAGTAACCAAAAAGGATACATGGCTACAAATGTTATTAGAGATGTGAAAATCATTCACCTAAATTTGCAAAGCATGCACGTTTGCGAAAAAAAAATGATAGGGTTAAAAAAGTTTGGAAGTAGTTTGCCTAGTAAACGTCTCCACAGCCTGAAAAATGGGTGTGTAACATCCATCAAAAATTGCTATTTAGAGACTTACGGTACGGCACCAGACAGAGAAACAGCAGCATCAGAAGACTGAGCTCTGTGATGGCTCTGCCAGATCGCAGCCAAAAAGGCAACAATCTCCAAAAAAAAAAAAGGCACCATGGGAGAAGGGAAAACTTGAGGAGAGGCTCCTTAGCATTTTAAAGTCAGATTAACACCCCCAAAAAAATGATGGGGGTTCTGTTTTGGTGCTAGGCAAAGTGAAAGCAGAAACCCAGCTAGTAATCACCCAAAACAGCACTAACCTGAACAAAAGGGACAGGCAAGGAGAGGGGAAAGGGTCCTAAGTGAGCTGGATGGAAAAATATCTCTCCAAAAAAATCCAAGAAGCCTTCATAGCAGCAGCAACGTCCTGAGAAGGCAGAGAAGAAAAGGGGGAAAATCCAAGATAGTTGCTGACCTCATGAGCAGCATGCAGAGAATCAGCAGGATGTCTGTGACCCACAGGAGAGTGATGAACACAGGGAGCAGTGAGAGCATGGTGAGGTGGCCAGAGCTGTGGGGAGGGAAATCATGCCAACTCTGACTTCAATCTTTGATGATATTTTCATGCTGTGGTATGGGACAGAAACATCACTGATCCAGTTCATTAATAAATTAAATACACTTGAATCAAGTATCAGGTTGACTTTAACTCATGATGTACAGACAAGCAACTGTCTAGACATAACTATCTAAAAATCGCTCCATGGCTTACAAACATGCATTTACCGCTAAAACACAGATCCGAATACACTGCCACACACTTTCACCCTGCTCACAAATAGTTAGGGTAGTTAGAATTACTAGTAACCAGACAGACTTTGAAGGAAATACTGTAGGTAAACCCTTTAAAGAAAGAGGATACACCGCGATGAGGTTAATGCGTTCATATCCAATGCCAGGCGCTTTCCACTGTACATGATGTGTAAATTGCAAACATTTAATCACCGAATCCACGTTCAATCACCCAAAGACAGGAAAGCATGTACAGATTAAGCACAAGATGACATGCGAATCAAAAAAGGTGGTGTATCTAATTCGATGCCCATGTGATTTAATATACATTGGCAAAACTGTTTCCTCCACTCAATGAGATATTCTGCATTATAGCGTGTGTGGTGCATGCTACCTGTTGGTATTCAGGAGGGCTGAGTCATCTGCCGATGTTTGTGGGGACAGAGGACAAGCTTCTGGGGTACATACCCGACATAGATCTCTAGTGGTACAGCACCTCCATCTTCCGCATGAATGGAGGCGATCTCCTATGGTAGAGCACAATCCCCTTTCCTTTCCCAGAAAGATCACACACCAGGCAGGAGGTATAATAACTTTAAAGGTTTATTCTGTTCAGCTCAATGCAATCACAGCAGGCCTCTGCCCTATGCAGTCTCTGGTGTTGCATTCAGCTGTAGGATGGTCACTGGACCTGCACTATGGGTCAAGGGCCCCCGCAGCTGTCCTTGCTCTTCGTTGATCCTCTATCAGGGGAAGGTGCACACTCACTCTCTCCCAAAGGGAAGAGGAACAGGGAAGTATTCAGGCAACCTGTGTATGACCTGCCTCTCTCAAGTGGGGAGAGGCACTGACTAAATTTGGGCAGCAATCCCCTTAAGTACAGCCAGGAGGAGGGCACCAGGTCTGATCCATGATTGGGTATACCCAAGCCTGGTTATACCTCCCCCCATCACTCAAGGGCACTGCTCGCAGTGGGGAAAACCCATGATAAGTACTAGCAGGCCTGCTCTTTCCAGGGGTTACTGCCAGTGATGGTAGACTGGTAGCCAAGAACCAGTCCTGGCTACATAAATAAATGCTAAAAGAGAGAATAAAAACACCGGTCATCCATTAAGCAAGCACTATTGTCAAAACAAACAACAATCTCAAAATTCAACCATACCAGACAATACTCCACTACAACACCAGCAACATACTTTTATATTTATGCCGATCAATTGGTACCAAAACCTCCCCACGGAGGAGATTGTGATAGAGACTTTTTACAATGAGAAACATACTGATATTTAGGTTCAACAGAATGACAACTCTAGAACGCTAGGACTCAACAAGGAATTCAATCTAGCATGTTTCAACGAGTGACATACAAATTGACCAAGGATACAAATGGGCACAACAGTGGCCTCAGATACACTATATATGTAACTGATGGATTACAAAGGGTGATGATACACCAAGAAATCTGATGTATATAGTATAAGAATATCCCAATGAGTCTATTTTTATTGTGCCTTCTAGTTGTTATGGTTGAATTATGTATATGTAGCCCTGGTAAGAAATTGGGCTATATGTCTTTCCTCCTGCTGGTATAAGCCCTGGTAAGGGCAGGATGCCAGTAGTTACCATGGGTTCCCCCCACTTCAAGCACTGCTCTGAGTGGTGGAGGTAGGCCACCTGACTCTGTGTCTAAGGCAAGAGACACAGGGGAGGGGCCTGCCAAAGTCATAAAGGGCAGTGCACAGCCAATTTAGTTTTCTGTTAGTGTTAGAGTCTGTGTCTGGATGTACTGTCAGCACAGTGTGTGAGCTAGTCAGGTTCCTGAGGAGTAGGGCCTAGTGAGCTATAGGTGGACCAATTTCTTTCACCCTGTTTAGGGGGTGAGGGAAGAGCTAGCCCCACCCTGGGTGCCCGTGGCCTGGGGTGGTGGCAGGGAACCAAGAGACCATCCTGAAGGAGAGCAGTTTGGAGGAGAGAGACCAACTGTACCTGCCTGTGTTCCTGCTGCTATTCTGCTCTGCTGCACTGAATAAAGAGCTGCTGCTACATTTTAAGTAAAGACTGTGTGAGACTGGAATCTCTCGTCCCTGAGTGGGGACTCTCTGGAAGGATTCCACCCTACGTTCCTGGGGCGTCCCAGAGATGGAGGCGTTGCACCATTAAATGAGACGGAGGCATTCACCCCAGTAACCTGGTCCTGTCATCCCCCATACCATCACGGGAGTCTCAGGCCCTCCTGTTTCCAGCAGGTATGCACCACATACATACACGTAGCCAGACCCTAGTACAGAGGTGGGGTCCCCGATCTGCGATTGGCCCTGGGAAGAGGGGCTACATATATAATGCTGCACAATTGGTGGACTACACCAGGTGTTCAGCATGTGCCCTGACAAGCACCTGTATTTGTGTTAAAAATAATCCATCTTGTGATATGGCTAGGTTCTATGATCGTGTACTAGCCAGAAGTTTGCATACAGTAGTACCTAAAACAATGGAATAAGTGACTACTTTGCTCACTCCCTAGGGACCTGTGTCCCTCTATGTGAATCCTCAGTCCATCCAGTAGTTCAAGATTGGTTGTATATTTAGATACAAAAAAATATGGGGAATGTAACAGAAAGCCAAATTAATCCAGGCTTGATGGTTTATTTGTAATTTGTAGCCATCCAACAGATTACGCTCGATGACATTGGATCGTCAACTTTCCACGAAGCCCTTAATCCTTGATTGATAAAAAATAAATACTTACAGAGGTCCCTTCTTTCTTCTTTTCTTTAAATCTGTCTTCTTTCTCCTCGTCTAGCTAGTAAAAGTATGACCTGCTTTTCTGTTTTACCTGTTCCCTTTGTCCCACAAACATAAGACTTTCTGAGTGTATGTTTAGGTGGGATATTTGGGTGGAAATGCAGTTATTTTGTTTGCAGGAGTTGTAACCATGTATTGTTATAACTCTTTGCCCAGGACATACTTGAAACGAGAGGTAACTCTCATATACTGTATACTGTATCTTCCTAGTAAAACATTTGTATAAATAAATAAATACATTTTTACATTTAATGATGTTAATTTTTTTTATTGCTTTATTGGAAGTTGTATTTTAAAACAATTACTTCGGATTTAAAGCTGCAGTTCAGTCTATATCCTGCATGTGTGGGTTTTTTAATAAATCAGTTCTGTAGTAAGAAATAATACTTTTAGCATTTTCTGTTTTTAAAAAAACAACTTTGAAAGACCAATTTTCTTGTATTCTATTTTAACAAGCATTTGCTAAGGCACTGCCCCTTCATGTCCTGTCACAAACCCCAGGCACACCCCTTTGTCAGCACTGCCCTCCCTCTCTCTAAACGTGCACTAGCATCTGGTCACATGATCTTCCTCATAGCACATTCAAGAAGCTGGAGAAAAGGGATCAGCCATGCATAGCAGCTCGGATAGGCGATTTCAAACTTATTACAGTGTTTATTCCATTCATTGCACGTGTATATAATGTAAAATTGTAATAATTCCATTTATAGCAAACGTGTATATGTGAATATTATTTAGATGTATATGTATGTTACTGAAATGTGGAGTGAGTGTGTAGGTAAATACACACAATACACTTCCACTGCATATATATATATATATATATTATATATATTATATATGTATGTATATGTGAAGTTATGTGAGTAAAAAAGTGACAAAAACCCTCCATAGCAAGGCAAATAGCAAATGGAAATATTACTGTATGCTCATTTGTATGTATATATATATTTATATACACACACTTCAAATACGGATAGTGATTCACGTAATGATATATATATTCACTTTCTGGGAGTTAAGAGTGACTGTCCTGTTGTTCCTTTTTTTGTATCCATCATTGAATGGTATGCACCCTCTCTTTACGTTTATTTTATACTAGCTGAGAGACCCGGCGTTGCCCGTGATGTAATATTCCCGCTCCTCTCTCTCTCCTCACCCCTCCCCCTCTCTCTGTTTGTCCCCCATTCACATCAATCCAGTTCCCCCCCTCCCTCCTTTACAGCTTAATGCAGTGTGTGTGCGTCAGTCATCAGTCATTGTGTGTGCGTCAGTCAGTCAGTGTGTGTGCGCGCGCGTCAGTGAGTCTGACGCAGAAACACAAACACACACACAGACTGACTGACGCACACACACACACACACAGTCAGTGTGTGCGTGTGTGTGTGCCTCAGTCAGTCAGTGTGTGCGTGCGGCAGTCAGTCAGTCAGTCATTCAGTCAGTGTGGGTGTGGGGGTGTGCGTGCGCGCACGCGCGTCAGTAAGTGTGTGTGTGTCAGTCAGTGTGTGTGTGTGTCAGTCAGTGTGTGTCAGTCAGTGTGTGTGTGTGTGTGTGCGCACGTCAGTCTGTGTATGTGTGCGTGTGGCTGTGAGGGGTTGTGTGCATGCAGCTGTGAGGGGTTGTGTGCGTGCGTCAGTATGTATGTGTGTGTGTCAGTCAGTGTGTCAATCAGTCAGTGTGTGTGTGTGTGTGTGTGTGTGCGTGCGTCAGTCAGTCAGTCAGTGTGTGCGTGCGTCAGTCAGGGTGTGTGCGTGCGTCAGTCAGGGTGTGTGCGTGCGTCAGTCAGGGTGTGTGTGCGTGCGGCTGTCAGTGTGTGTACGTGCGGCTGTCAGGGTTTGTGTGCGTGCGCCAGTCAGGGTTTGTGTGCGTGCGCCAGTCAGGGTGTGTGTGCGTGCGGCTGTCAGTGTGTGTACGTGCGGCTGTCAGGGTTTGTGTGCGTGCGCCAGTCAGGGTTTGTGTGCGTGCGTCAGTCAGGGTGTGTGCGTGCGTGCGTCAGTCAGGGTGTGTGCGTGCGTCAGTCAGGGTCTGTGCGTGCGTCACTCAGGGTGTGTGCATGCGTCAGTCAGGGTGTGTGCGTGCGTCAGTCAGGGTGTGTGCGTGCGTCAGTCAGGGTGTGTGAGTGCGTCAGTCAGGGTGTGTGCGTGCGTCAGTCAAAGGGCAGGCGTGGGGGGGGGTGAAGGGCAGGGGTAGGGGGGGTGAAGGGCAGGGGTAGGGGTGGGTGAAGGGTAGGGGTGGGTGAAGGTCAGGGTTAGGGGGGGTGAAGAGCAGGGGTAGTAGGGGGGGGTGAAGGGCAGGGGTAGAGGGGGGTGAAGGGCAGGGGTAGGGGGGGTGAAGGGCAGGGGTAGGGGGGTGAAGGGCAAGGGTAGGGGGGAGAAGGGCAGGGGTAGGGGGGGTGAAGGACAGGGGTGGGGGGGGGGTGAAAGTGAGGCACAAATTGTTGGCAGGAGTAAAATGTCCACACACACACACACACACACACACACAACGGGAGTGAGAGGTGGTGGAGAGTGGGACTGGCGCAGATCCGAGGCTGCTTGGCCCCCCAGCGGCTGGGGAGTTGGCGGCCGGGGGGG